>NC_064286.1:45816195-45832508 GCF_019186545.1 Solanum stenotomum | reverse complement strand
TTAATGTTGACTTGTATTATGTCTCTTATACTTGTAAAGGAAAGGTTTTATCAAATTGATATGAAAGCATTTATTCTTTGAAAATGTCCTTTTTGACATGTTTTTGCATGGTCTCCATACTTAGTACTTAATTGTGCTAACCCCTTTCTTTCCCTTTTTTGAACTAAAGTGTAGGGATTTGGAGAAGATGACATGTCATGGCTTTGATAGGTTTCTAAGTGTTGAAGATGAAGACTTGGTGAGTCCTCATAGATTCGAGGACAATACCCAATACGTTCTTTTATGTCTTTTAGTATTGTTTAAGTTGTGTACGGGATTGGTCCCGAATTTTGTACTCTAAAGTATTAGATGGTTTTGAGACATCATGTATAAAGTCTTCCGCTTGCTATTGTTTTTTTTTAATGAAATGTTTTCTTGGTAAAGAAAGATTTTAATTCTTATGGTTTTAGTGTCTATGCGATGAATGAATGCTAAGAGGCTTGTATTAGACCTCTTCGAGGTCGAGTACGTCGGTTACGACTAGGGGGTGTCCCGGGTCGTGACAGATGCCGAATGGGTTTGTGACCGATATGAGCAATTGTCATTGATTGATGAGAAAAGAATGAGTGCTGCTTGTCATGGCCAGTTGTATCAACAGAGAATGACTCACGCTTTCAACAAGAAAGTAAGAGTTCGAACATTTGAGGTAGGCCAATTGGTGTTGAAACGCATTTTCCTTCATCAAAAGGAATATAAAGGGAAATTTGCACCTAACTGGAAAGGATCATATGTCGTCCACAAAGTACTATCAAGAGGAGCTTTGATTCTAGCAGAGATAGACAGTCGAGTGTGGCGCAAAGCTATCAATTCTGATGCCATCAAGAGATACTACATTTGAAGGATGCTATTTATTTCCTTTATTTCCTTGTAATTGCAGTTTGTTTGTAATCATTATCGCATTATGTTTTGAAACATTCCCCTTGTACTTGAACTACGTTCGACCTGAATTCTCAAGAATAAGATACGTAGGCAGTCTATGTCGGCCTCGATCGTTTCCTTATTAAAATTTTCTTTTTTGTCACTTCTCGAGATAGGAACTACCTTTGACCTGATTCCTGCCTCAACGGGATACGTAGGCGCCACAAAGGTTCGGTCATATTTCTAATAAGATTTTCATTTCCCTCATATTGAAAACTGGGACAGAATTTTTGAGAGGACCTCAAAATTCTACAAGAAGGGTCATTTCCTACAAATAAGAGTCAAATATCATATTAAAATGTGCAACTGGGAATAATTTTGAGGAAATCTCAAATTAAAGACTCCCGTGATCATCATCAGATTTGTTTTTAAAGCATCTAACTGGACATAATTTTTGAGAAGGACCTCAAAATTTCCATCAAGGATACTCGGACCTTCGAAGTCAACTTCAATTGCCTCAAATTGACATGTTCTTAAAGGATTTTAAGTTGCGAGCAAGCTACAATCATGTCAAATTTGAGACAAAGGGTTTTGTTTGTGTCGTGCATATCGTGACCGTTAATTGACAGAGATTTTCTTTAAAACTATATTTTATTTTAAACTTCGTACCTAGCAAATGTTTTAATTTAAATATGATCTTGTTTTTTGACTACTGCGATTCATTGGACCTACCAGATGAAGTTCCAAAGATAACGAGACCAGGAGCAAGGCAACTTCAACACAGATCAGTGTTCCAAAACTAACATGTTTTTGTGGGTGCAGGGTATAATAAGATCATCAAAGGATCTATATTTATCAACCAACTAGTTCAGGAGAACATATCTAGCGAATATTAATTAGTAAGTGTAACATCTTCATTTGATCGAAGAGGTATTTGACAAATTAAAGAATAATATCTACCACTTAAGGTTGCAATATACCGATGAAAATGATGTTATGGTCAAAAAGTACCTATCATCATATCAAATATTGATGAAAGACGACGTTCATAGTCATTCATATTCAAACTGCCGAGAGGGCCATTGCATATTAAAATTGCCAAGAGGGCCATTCATAATCAAATTGCCAAAAGGGCCATCATATTCAAAATGTCAAGAAGGCTATTGCATATCAAAATTCCAAGAGGGACATTTATATTCAAAATCGCCGAGAGGGCCATTGCATATTCAAGTTGCCGAGAGGGCCATTGCATATTAAAATTGCCAAGAGGGCCATTCATAATCAAATTGCCAAAAGGGTCATCATATTCAAAATACCAAGAAGGCAATTGCATATCAAAATGCCAAGAGGGACATTTATATTCAAAATCGCGAAGAGGGCCATTGCATATTCAAGCTGCCAAGAGGGTCATTGCATATTCAAACTGCCAAGAGGGGCATTGCATATTCAAACTGCCAAGAGGGGCATTGCATATTCAAACTGCCAAGAGGTGCATTGTATATTCAAACTGCCGAGAGGGGCATTCATATTTAAATTGACAAAAGGGTCATTGCATATCAAAATGCCAAGAAGAGCATTTATATTCAAATCGCCAAGAGGGTCATTTATATTCAAACCACCAAGAGGGTCATTGCATATTCAAACCATCAAGAGGGCCATTGCATATTCAAGCCGCAAAGAGGGCCATCATGTTCAACCATTAAGAGAACCATCAACATATTACATTAGTCTATTTTACTACTTCGATACTAGAAGAAGAGTACAGTAAAGAGTCATGTCGCAAATATGAGATACAAACTTTATTTGCTTTACGTCAAACTGAAAGAAGTTGACGTTAAATATTCAAGGAGAACAATTAAGTGTCAACATGGTGCAGACGACATAAAAAAGGATGCAGCACAACGTGAAACTTTTCTTAGCAGCGAACTGGGACATAGTCTAAAGAGGAATACCAAACTCTTAAGACGCGAGCTGAGGAGCGACTTCCACCACAATCAAACCACACCCCTATCAAAAGGTGCGTGGGCATTTCCTTGGGTTTATCAGTTACAATTTCGCATCCATAAAACTTTTTACTCTCACCGGAGGCAGCTTTCCAATCTGAGTGACAATGCACTAAGAACTTTGGAAATTATGTCTGTGTAAGTTCTTAATTATGGGTGTGAAGCGCGCCATATTCATGGCTAAGAGGTTGCAAGCCTCTTTTTCATACTTGACCTTCTTGTCACTCCTCCAGAACCAAGGTTATCTTGCATAATAGATTTCATTTTCAATCGATAGAGTCGAACTACAAATAGCCTGATTCCTAAGGTTTAAGGATATGTAGGCGGGCTCGATGTTGAAAACTCGGTTGTATTCCGACATCCTCTCTCAAATCTTATTCTCGAGCATTCACGTCTCTTCATAATTCGATAGTGGGATGACTTTTGCATTTTTTCAAAATCGTGCGTCAAATCTAGCGTATTAAACTACAAGTGGCCTGAATTCTCATATAGCTTGAGATATGTAGAAAACCTGATACTGAGGTAAGGTCATAATTCCTAAAGTCCATACCAAAATCACTTTCCTAAAGATGTAGTCGGTCAAAATTGAATTCGTCAATTTCATTTGCCAGGAATTTCTTTCATCAATCCAAGTCAAACGAGGGACAGCTGTTGACGCCTAATTTTTTACCTCCACATTATAGATTAATCACCGAGCTTCTTCAATTTCAAATGAGTTAAATTATTTAGTTTTATAAAATTTCAAAAAAAAATAAAAATAAATAAATAGATTTAGTTTGCAAGTTATTTTAAATTGTTGTATCATTTTTATAATTTTTAAATAATATATATGTTTAATATAATTATGTATATGATTAATGTATTTTCTGAATATTTTAAAATCATCTCAAAAAAACTTTATATTTTAAATATTTTATTTAGTGATGGTTACAAATTTTGAATTAATGAGTTTTATGAAATTCAAAATACTTTCAAGTTATTTCTAAAGAAATTTTGTCCTTTAATAATTTTAAATAATAAATATGTATATTTTTACAATCACGTTATTTTATAAATATCAAAATTATCTCAAAAGATTTACATTTTAGTTAAGTATTTTACTAATTTACTTTAGTTTAAGTTATAGTTATTATTTCTAGTTAATTAGTTTGTAATTAAATTAATTATTTTATAATCAATTTAATTAGGAAGTTCATTAATTAATTATATTAATTTGTCATCTTTAATTATAAGTCGAATTTGCTAATTAAATTCAATTTGACTAAGTTCTTAATTTTAATTGGCTACGATTTCAATCTATTTGACCAAATTCTCAATTCAAAACTAGCCCCTTTTTACCTCACCCATACCCAAATTCAATAGGCCAATTTTGGGCCCATTTTCATTTCAAATTCCCAGCCCATTTCTCCCTTTCTCACATTAATGTCAGCAGCCCAACTTCATAACAAATCCAAAATCCTCCAATACAATACTACAGCAAGCCAAAATACCCGACCCATCCCCCTACTCTTCTTCTTGGCGTGAAAAAACAGCGACCCCACCCCCTTACTTGCCTTCGTCTTCTTCACGCTAAATCAACCCGAAAATTGCGTCTCCTACCTTGCAAGAACCCATACCTTGCAGACCCATCACCCTCACGTCCCCTTTCCCCCCATTTTAGGGGATTTTTTTCAAAGCTTTCTACTGTTGTCTTGAAAAGGGGTAGAATGAATTCGAATTTTAAAATTCAAAATTTCACGCGATTTCCCCTTAATTTACATCTATATATTCATCTATTTTATTCACTGTGGGGGGGAGGGGGGGAGTTTTTTTTTTGAGTTTGAGTTTTCGGCAAAGAGGTTTTACACTTTAGAATTTCACATTTTAGTCCTTTGATTCTAAATTCCGAAAAGGTAGCTGCTCGAATTCTGCCCAGAATTCTTGTTTGTTGTTCGTATTAAGATTTTGTGGTAGAAGAATCCCTGCTCTCAGCTCGTTGTCAAGTTCGCTGCCAAAGAAGAGCTAAAATTCTTGTAACTTTGCTTTGCTTAAATTCCTGTTTGAGCTAAGGATCTCATGATCGTTTTGGTCGTAATATTGATTGCGTTAATCGCACAATTTTATTTTTTTTATTGTCTATCGGCTGATTTGATTTTTTTTTTTTAAAATTTTTGTGACTCATGACTAGAGACTCTCTCAATATTTGCCTAATCTGCACATCCGTAGACAATAATGTTGATCTTTTCTTTTAACTTGTTTGATTTTGAAATGGATATTAGTTGGAAAAGTGAATAATTTTTTTTCTTCATTTCTTTCAATTTCGAATGGCCGTTGTTCGTAGCTCCTCTTGTTCAAATAACCAGATTGTAGTTATCTCGAATTCATAAACTTATATAAATTTTGTGTATAAATTTGATTTATATCTTTTAGCCTAAATCTTGCTTTTGTCTTGGTTGTGGTCTGTTCCTATCTTGGTATATATATATATATATATATCGTTGGTATTTAAGTTTTAAGTGAATTCATGAATTAGATTTTAGCATATCTTGTTGTTGTGTGGAAAGTGCATTTAGATGGGTATGTGTCATATAGTTGAGTTAATCTTTCCTCTGTTTGGTTTCATTTCAGCCCTTGTCTTGTGTTGAAACTCATCTTATTGTTTTCATCTTGGTTTAAATTTGTTCTTCTTTGTCAAAGCTCATGTTTTGCCTTCTGTTCTAGTGGGTTAGTATTACTAGCTAAGTTTCTTTATTGTGGATAGTGAGTCGTTTAATTCATGTCTTTCGTATTTTGCTTAAGTCCCGACCTGTCCAGTTCTCTGCTTATGTCCTCAGTTTAACACTAAAAGTTCATATCTATTATAAAAGGGATGGTTGTTATCATTATTTCTCCCTTGGTCATAAAGAATAGCTCTTATGATAAGCTTCATTTGTTCTTATTTTAACCGGTAGCTTCTTTATCCAAAAGAAAAAATAATAATTTGACTTTCATATGCTCCATTTGGCTTGTTGTCTTAACCTTTGCTAAAATTGTTTGGAGTTTATATAATACTCTACGGTGTGTCTCTCCAATATCACTTATTGTTGTTTTAAGATTATTAAATTTAGCTTAGCATTGTTGAAAATGGCTACAGTTGACATCACTTGTTAAGCATGCATTCATTTTGTTAGCATGTATTTATTTGTTATTTGTTAAATTGGTTGCATTCATTTGCATGACTTAGGTTTTAGTTACTGTATATTAGTTTATGAGTTGCCATGATAATTTGTCTTAGGTACGCTTTTTCTCTTATTATTTTCATATGCTAATCGTTATTATTATTCTGTTGCATGTAATACCATTCGAGCCCTCGTGGGCTTCATCTTTCTTCCCTTCATACTTCAAGAGGGCCATAAAGGCCCAAGATTCTTTTATCGAGTTGGCCACATCTTGTCGAGTTGCTGGAAAGTCAAATTACAGGTCCCGGAAAGTAAAAAATGGGTTGTATACATGTTGTATACAGAGTTATACAGTGAATTACAGGTCAAAAATGTAAAAATACAGAGATGAGGTACAATACAGGTGTTTGGAAGCAGGAGATACATAAAAAGAGCTAATATACATTTCGATATACACTGATATACAGTTGATATATACAAAAATGGGAATTTGGTTAAGATAAAAAATCCCAGCGAAATTGGCCTAAAAGGGGGCCCAAACTCAATTTCTCCCTTACTCTTTAATTATTTAACTGTGATTATTTATTGTTCGTTGTTTAACTCTAACTTTATAATTTTTAATTAACTTAATTAGATTCCCCAAAAGACGAGTTACTTTCTTTGTGTTGGTTTTCTTTGAATACTTTTTTTTGTGTTAAGGTAATTTATTTTATTAATTAAATATTGGTCGAATTTTGTATTTTAATTAAGTTAAATCTTTGTTCTTAAAAAAGATATGTTTTAAGGCCTCTTCACTTAATTACATTTTTATTTTAAAATGGTTTTAAGTTAAAGTATTTTTCTCAAATGAACTAAAAAATGTTCTCTTTCTAGTTAGTCATTTTTCTCGAAAAGGATAGTTGAAACTTTAATTCTTCAATTATTTTAAAATGGTTTCATGCTTAAATTAACCAATTTGGATTAAATTATTATTTTAGAAAATGAGTCAAGTAAGTCCTCATTAATCTAGTTTTGATAAAATTCATTCACTTGCGTTTTAATTCAAATGTTTTCTTTTAGGTCCCTTTTCTCTAAAAAAATAAAATAAAATAAAATAAAAGGTGTTATCTATTTAATTTTTTTTTTCAAATTTAATCAAATATTGCAAATTATTATTTTTTATTAGATCATTTTTTCTAAGAATTAGTCAAAAAAAATATTTTTAGTCAAGTCGCAGGTCAACCGCATGTTAGCGGACACTTTGAATGCTTAAACCCTTTTCGAAGTGTAAATTCAACCTCGAACCCTCTTTGGTATTTTCAAATAATTTTTTTTTTCTGTTTAAATCTTTGAAAATTATAACCTTTCTTAATTTCTTAAAAAAATTAAGTGGCGACTCTTTTCTAAGTATTTTTCTCAAATTGTTTTTACTTAGAACATTCAAAAAATTATTTTTCTAAAGGTTAGGAAAATTACGGCATAACAGAAATGACGACTCTGCTGGGGAGTTAATTAAGTTCTAACCATAAGATTTGACTATTTAACTAATTGTTATTAATTGTTGAATTGTTTATTTGTGCTTAATGTGTTTAAATTGCTATAAACTGTTGCATTCATGGCATAACATATTTCGTCAAACGACGCTTATTTTTTTTATTTTTCACTTAAAGGACGATTATGCGGGCCGCAGTCGTTCGTTAACCAAATTGTTCTCGGGACACCCTGACGAATGTAGTTGGCTACTGGATAGTCAACGGTCGTTAACTGTCTCAACCCAAGTAGTTCACTTGGGTCACCAATCTACTATAAAGAAAGCCACTCTTAGTCAAGACTAGTGTAGAGCCAAACCAAATCCCACATTTAGCGCATTTGAACTAAGTTGACCCAACACCCAAGGCGGGTTTGGGCCCATTAGAAGTTCACATTGTGTCTATTTGGCTCATTGGTCAATAAAAGACTATCATGCTTATGTGTTTAAATTTGAAGGATGTATACACCATTTGACAAACCATTGTCTCTTGGGGTTGAGTTTTAATCATTTGTTCGAGTCGAAGAAGGATCAAATTATCATAGCATCCAAGAGCGTGGACATTCGAAGATGACAAGAAATCAAGAACATATGATTTTTCCTTGGAAGCATAGATTAGGATTGAACCCCTGCACGGGACTGATATTTTGTATCCCATTTCTCCTATTATGTATCCCCATTTAGTTTATTCGTAAAACTTGTATAAATTTGGGTTTTGGGGCAATGAAATGTTTCAAATGATGTCATACATCATTCAATTCGATAGGCCCATCTTTGGCATAAAAATGTCACAAGTTTAGGACGCGATATAAATTGTGCTACCTGATATGATTGTTTTGTGTTGTGATGTGATGTGTCACTTTGTCTAAAGCAGAATTAATCTACTCTTGTTTCTTAGAGCACTCTAAGCATATATTAAAATTCACAACAACAAAGTTCGGCCAAATTACTTCTGAAGTGTTGTCCAAGTTTCCAAAAAATATATAAATCTTCTACTCCAAAAATCTCCCAAGGTTTTATTCGTCCATCACAGGGAGGTCGATTTGCTAGAATGTCTGAAAAGAGTGTCAACGCAACAATCCCACCCATTGCTTTGGTTGGTGAGGAAGAAACTGAAGAATCAATGTTCAAAAAATTTATCGAGGCTAAAGAGAGGATAGCTGCAGCCAAAAGGAAACTTGCAGTACTAGATCAAACTGAATGGATGCTATGAGAGAGAATTATTGAGGTTGACATGGAAACAACCTCGGTGAAAAGAAAGATTGCAAAAATTGATCAAGAGATAATTAATATCACTAAAGCATCTGCAAGGATCCCCGAAATTGAACGGGACATTAAGAAACTAAATTTTGGGAATGCTTCCTCCATGAGGGGAAATGATGAAACAAAATAGGGTTCAGATGACGAGAGCACCGGATTGTCACCCTACAGTTGAAGAAGAAGGAAAAAAGCCTTTGGGTAGATTTAGGTTTATGTAACGCATTTCTCATGTTTGTCATGTTGTTTTTAATTTTTTTTTTGTAAACAAGAACTACGCGAGACTTGAGCTCATATGGGGTACGTAGGAAGCTCTTTTCGACCCTAGTGTCTCTATCAATTTTGAGAAGGGTACGTTTAGGTTATCTTATGTAATTTAAATTACGTCGAGCCTGATTTCCTTGGTGGATACGTAGACAGCCTACTTAAGGCTCGGTCCCTATCTTTTCAATTTTTATTCTCCCTTGTTAGTGAAAAATTCTGAAGAATTTCACCTACAAAAGCATATGAGTGGAAGAAATTAGCTGGATTCTATGCAAGTCGATCTTCCCAATTCAATTACAAAAAGATTTCTTTCCATTTGAGTCCTCCCTTTCACCCGAAATATTTCCGTGTATTAATCTGCTTGAAGCAAAATGACACTTGTGTGTTTATTTTTATGTCATCTTATTTGCATATCTCGTTAAAAACAAAAACTAACACATGTCTTTTGAGTTGTTCTTCTTTACAGGTAAAAACTGATCTGTCTTGAAATCAAACTGGCCGACCATCCCTACTTTACAAGATCTAAAACAATCATATCATCCTTCCCTGATCATTCTTTGGAGAAAGGTAAGAGCAAAATGACTGGTACTTCTGAAGAAATAGGAATATTGGACGTGACCATCAGAAATGCTGAACTCGCTGATCAGAATGAGTTGATCTCTCAGTTAATGCAACGAATTGCAGACATGCAGAAAGAGCTTCAACAAACTAAAGATCTGGCAAAACTGGCCATTGCATCGAATGAACCCCCCCTTGAAACCAGAAGACCTTCTCTTTCTTTTCCATCACTAAGTTCCCCATTACCCAACTATTTCCCTACCCTTACCACATGACCTATCACTTCCACCCCTAATCCTCATACCATTGACTTAACTCTATCCAGCGCTCCTTACGCCAGCACTTCCTACCAAACACCACCACCATTACCAAATCAGAACCAAGCACCTAATACTAATCACTCCCAAATCTGTACACCGACTAACCAAATCCCACCCCCAGTCTTTAATAATCCACGTTCTTTGCCTAGCCATCCTGCATACCCTTCCGTAACATTCCAAACTCCACCAGCCTATACAATCTCTGAGCTATGTCCTAGCTTTCCTGTTCAACCGAAACTGGATCACTATGAAGAAATGGAGAAGGAGTGGAGGTTGAGAGAAGAAAAACGTGAACAAGAAATGAATATTATAAAAGATGCCATCTCCGAGGCAGTAAAAAGTGTCCAATCTTCGAGGAAGATAACAGGACTTGAGTATGAGGACCTTTGCATGCACCCTAACTTGGAAATACCCGAAGGTTACAAAATTCCAGAATTTGAAACCTTCAATGGTATTGGCAATCCCATGGCTCACCTACGAGCTTATTGTGACAAACTCATGGGTATCGGGAAAAATGATGCATTAATTATGAGGTTGTTTAGTCGAAGCCTCAGTGGGGAAGCGTTAGAATGGTTCACATCTCAGTGGTCTACATGGGGGGCTCTGGCCAAAGATTTTTTGGAAAGATTCCAGTTTAATGTCGAAGCTGTCCCCGACAGATATTATTTGGAAAAAATTAAGCAAAAGACCACGGAGGACTATCGTGAATATGCGTGCTGTTGGAGGAAAGAAACTGCAAAGGTACAACCGTGATGACTGAAAGCGAAATAACCTCTGCTTTTATTCGAGCTCAGGAGCCCGAGTATTATGAAAAGATGTTGCCCATAATGGGACAGAAGTTTTCGGAGCTGATCAAAATGGGAGAAGCCATAGAGGATGGCCTCAAGTCTGGAAAGGTTACAAGTCTCATTGCCTTGCAGGCCGCCAACAAATCCTCACCATCCATGGCCACAGGATTCGCTAAGAAAAAGAAAGAGGACGTGTCTGCTGTATCTTTTAGCCCGAGGACAAGGCCGCCAAGGTATTTTGGGTCTGGTTCTGCCATTGGAAACTCTAACCGATTTCCCACCTCAAATATTTACCCACCATCTCCACAAGCTCCAATCCCAATCTACTATGCACAACAGAACCACAAAGCATCACCGCCCATCTACCAAAATCAACCACTAACCTACCAAAATTCACTACCAAATCACCAAGCCAATGCACCAGTCTACCAAAATCCTGGACAAAACAACCCAAATGCCAACAATCTACGCCGTCCTAACCTCGAAAGAAAGCTTCCCAGAGTTTTCACTCCTTTGGCAGAAACACGTACCCAACTCTTTGAGCGTCTAAGAGCGGCAGGATTGATCTAACCAGTAGACGCAAGGACAATTAATCCCACAACAAAGTTCTTCCGAGCAGATCAATGTTATGCGTATCATTCTGGAGGGGCAGGATATGATACAAAAGGATGTATCAATCTGAAATATAAGATTCAAGACTTGATCGATAATAGGGTCATCACTCTCCAAGCCCCTGCCCCCAATGTGAACCTTAACCCATTGCCGAATCATGGAGGAACTACCATCAACATGATTGAAAGAGACGAAGATTGGCTTTATATTGGGACTATCGGTGAAGCAACTGTCAACTTACTTATACCAACAGTGGCCTCATTGATCATAAAGGCCCGTCCAGAGTTTGTTGTAATAATTGCACCTCATCAGGCATTTGCTTTGGTGAAGGAAAGAAGCTATGAGTAGTCTGAAGAAATATTTGTTGTCCAGGCGGCCACCACACAAGGGGTGACACGTTTTGGAAGATGCTACATTCCAGAAGAACTAACTCAGGAGATACGAAGAAAGGAGAACCAAAAAAGGCCGATCACAGAGGGTGAGGCTGAAGAGTTTTGGCGAAGAATGCAGCCTAAGGAGTATTCCATTGTCAAGCATTTGGAGAAGACTCCCGCTCAAATTTCTGTTTGGGATCTATTAATGAGTTCTGAGTACCATCGAAAAGCAATGTTGAAGGTACTTGATGAAGCGTATGTACCGACGTGAACAAGTGGTGAGAATCTTGCCACTATGGTAAGTCATATCATTGGGAGTCATCAAATCTCTTTTCGAGAAGATGAGTTGCCATTCGAAGGGGTGATGCATAACCGTGCCTTGTATATCACCGTCAAATGCAGGGACAAGTTTGTAGCTCGAGTATTGATTGATAATGGATCAGGGCTCAATATCTGCCCATTATCAACCCTGACTCAGCTAAAATATGATGTAGGAAAAATCTATCAAAGCCACATGAATGTAAAGACGTTTGATGGTTCCCAAAGAGAGACCATAGGGGAAGTAGACTTGTGTATCCAAATGGGGCCTGCATAATTTGTCACTGAATTCCAGGTGATGGGTATATCTACAAGTTACAACTTATTGCTAGAAAGACCATGGATCCATGCTGTTGGAGCAGTTCCATCCACATTGCGTCAACTTTTGAAGTTCATCTGGGAGGACCATGAAATTGTCATTCATGGTGAAGAGAGTGACCGTAGGTACCCTGGTTTCTCCATTCCAGTTATTCAAGAGTCTTCTCACAATACTGACTTTCACATGGTGGAGATAATGAATGTTGCTTTTGAAGATACAATTGCAAGTACCAATGCCGCAAGTGTATAAAATGCTAGCCACAACTATGCTGAGAAGTGGTTTTGAACCTGGGCGTAGGGTAGGCAAGAATTTGGATGGCATATCCGAACCTCTTCTTATACCACTTCAAAATTTCCGATTCGGTATTGGTTATACCCCAATAGATGAAGAATTGTTTGAAGCAGAAACAAGGAAGAAACATGACTGTGATATACCGAAGCCTATTCCAGTATTGTACCAATCATTTGTTGCTAAAGCTTTAGAGCCTGAGATTGATGGTATAGTGGAAGGGATGGGAAGATTGTTTGATGAAGAAGATTGTGTTGTGATCTCGGCAGAATGCACAACAACACCTTCCATCAGAGATGCCAGACCTGGAGAGATGCTACAGAATTGGATGACCACTCCACTTATGATCCATCGAATGGCTTGGTAGACAAAGGCAAGATTTGAAGATTTATTTTTGAAAATCGGTGTTGTTCGGACGAGGCCCGAAACCACCATTTATGTCACTTTATTTTTCATCGTAATGTTTAAAAAGGAAATGACTCATGAGTTATGACCAAAGTTTGTACTCCTTTTTAAAATTCCAATGAAAGCCTCGTTTATTTTAAATTGATTATTTTGTCATTGCAAATTATTCTGCAATAAATACATTTAAAGTCTTTCTATCTAACATGGTTGATTTGTTGTTCTTTTCAGTAAAAATGAATCTAAACCTGCCAATGTCATGACATGTCACGAACACGGCGAACCAAGTAAGGTCGATGAAGATGAATGTGAGGAATATGATGAGGAAACTATGATGCCTGAACACCTTACCGAGGACTTGAGGCAACTTGAAAATGATGAAAATCCCAACCTGGATGAAACTGAGACAGTAAACTTAGGAGATGACGAGTCGATCAGAGAAACCCGAGTCAGTGTCCATTTGGCAGCAACAGAAAGAGAAGAATTGGGCAAGCTGCTCAGACAATACATCGATGTGTTTGCCTGATCTTATGATGATATGCCAGGGTTAAGCACAGATATTGTTTCCTAGAAGTTGCCTATCAATTCAGAGTACTGTCCAGTAAAGCAGAAAACCAGAAAGTTCAAGCCCGATCTGAGTTTAAGGATAAAAGAGGAGGTCATGAAGCAGATCGAATCAAAAGTCGTTGAAGTGACCAAGTATCCCACTTGGTTGGCTAGCATTGTTCTGGTGGCGAAAAAAGATGGAAAAATCAGGATATGCGTGGATTATCGGGATGTCAACAAAGTGAGTCCAAAAGATAATTTCCCCTTGCCGAATATCCACATACTCATCGATAATTGTACTAAGCATAATCTGCAATCTTTTGTGGATTGCTTTGTAGGATACCACCAGATTCTAATGGATGAAGAAGATGTAGAAAAAACAACATTCATCACACCTTGGGGAGTCTACCATTATCGAGTGATGTTGTTCGGCCTTAAGAATGCTGGAGCCACTTACATGAGAGCTATGACCATCATTTTCCATGATATGATCCACAAAGAAATTGAGGTGTATGTGGACGATATCATCATAAAATCCCACGAGAGTTCGAATCACTTGACACACTTGGAAATTTTTTTTAACAAGTTACGTAGGTATGATTTGAAGTTGAACCCAACCAAATGTGCATTTGGATTACCTGCAGGGAAGTTACTCGGATTCATAATTAGCAGAAGAAGTATCGAGCTTGATCCTTCGAAGATCAAGGCAATTCAAGACTTACCTCCTCCAAAGACTAAGAAGGAAGTAATGAGCTTTTTAGAGAGACTAAATTACATCAGTCGATTCATAACTCAATCAACGGTGATATATGAGCCCATATTCAAGTTACTATGAAAAGATGCGCCAACCAAATGGACCGAAGAATGTCAGAAGGCTTTTGACACCATCAAGAGTTACCTTTCGAATCCACCAGTGTTGGTGCCACCACGTACGGGCAGTCCTTTGCTATTGTATTTATCCGTCTCTGACAATGCATTCGGGTGTGTGTTGGGACAACATGATGAGACCGGAAGAAAGGAGAGAGCTATATACTATTTGAGCAAGAAGTTCACATCATATGAGGCTCGTTACACCCTTTTAGAGAAAACTTGTTGTGCTTTGACTTGGGTTGCTCAGAAAATGACACATTATCTGTCGACTTATACAACACATCTCATTTCGAGGATGGACCCGCTCAAGTACATATTTCAGAAAGCAACGCCCACAGGAAAGCTAGCAAAGTGGCAAATGTTTTTGAGTGAGTTCGATACTGTGTATATAACTCAAAAAGCAATCAAGGGGCAAGCCTTGGCCGATCACCTTGCTAAAACCCAGTAGATGAAGGATATGAACCGCTTAGAACATATTTCCCTGATGAAGAAGCATTATTTGTAGGGGAAGACATATCAGAATCATATCCTGGGTGGAGAATGTTCTTTGATGAAGCAGTAAACTCTATAGGATCAGGAATTGGAGCAGTGTTGATATCTGAATCAGGGCAACATTATCCAGCAACAGCAAAGCTTAGATTCTAATGCACTAATAACATGGCTGAGTACGAAGCATGTATTCTTGGCATTAGAATGGCTCTTGACATGAATGTTCAAGAATCCTAAAATCTAACCTTACGTACAATTGGTACGGAGATTATGCAAAAGTTTTAGGAAGACCAAGTTCAAACATACACTGAGAATACAGAACGAGCTTGATGATGCCCTTGCAACCATATCATCCATGATACAACACCCAGAAAAGAGTTATATCGATCCACTTGAGATAGTTTTAAAAGAACAACCAGCACATTGTTCACATGTGGAAGCAGAATGGGATGGGAATCCATGGTATATCATGTAAAAAAGTACTTAGAAGCTGGCGAATATCCGAAAAAAACAACAAGTATTCAGAAGAAAACAATTCGAAGAATGGCAAACAACTTCTTCTTGAATGGAGAGGTTCTTTATAAGAGGACACCCGATCTGGGATTACCGAGATGTGTGGATGCTGCAGAAGTCACAAAATTGCTTGAAGAAGTGCACGCCGGAGTGTGTGGGACGCACATGAATGAGTTTACATTAGCAAAGAAAATCTTTAGGGCGGGATACTTCTGGATGACTATGGAAAATGATTGTGGCCGATTTGTCCAAAAATGCCATAAATGCCAGGTGCACGGAGATTTGATTAAAGTACCACCCCACGAGCTGAATACAATGAGTTGCCCTTGGCCATTTGCAGCTTGGGGGATGGATGTTATTGGACCAATTGAGCTGGCTGTCTCAAATTGCCATAGGTTCATTTTGGTCGCCATTGATTACTTCACAAAGTGGGTCGAAGTTGCTTCCTACAAAGCTGTGACAAAGAAAGTTGTGATCGATTTTGTGATGATCCTATGTAAAGTGGATATCATTGTGAGTTAAAGTATGATTTCTTATGATATATATATATGAAATGATGTTGGATTATGAAGTATCCTTAAATGAAAATGTTGTGACTTGGTTGGTAGACTAAAGTGTCCCTCCTTGTTACTTAAAGTGTTGAATGCATGAATGTGTGAAATGGGCAGAACTAAGAAATGATGCCCTTTCTATAAATGCTAAAAGAGGAATTCTAGGCCAAGACTTGAATCGGCAAAACTAAGAAATGGTGCCCTTTCATAAGTCTAGCTTTCCTAAGTAAATGTAAAACCATGAAATCGGTAGACCTAATGGTGGTAGCCCTTCTCATGTGTGAAATGATGAACCTTGGA
>NC_064286.1:45742523-45813366 GCF_019186545.1 Solanum stenotomum | reverse complement strand
TGCTTTAAGACTGTCTATTATGTGTAATGTATTTGTATGCTCCCACACCTATCATGAGACCTTTCAACAATTATGTGTGTTTGCTAGAATGATTAATAAAATTTAGAGGCTAACGTGAGACTTTACGTGCTAAATGATTATCCAAATTGTTTGACTTGGCGTCTAGGTGGGCCTAATTAGAAGTCTGTATTTATTTTAGTCTAAAACTTTCCTAATAGTAGTTCAACGCCTCTTGGATCTTAAACGGGGACGCTAGACACCTTTTAGAGACGAAAAGCATACAGTGGTGGGGTAGGGGTAGGGGTAGTTTTGGCCCTACGGAGATGATGACATCGAGTTGGACTTAATGACAAACTTTGGTTTTGTCTGTCCCTACGAGAAGCTGATCGAAATAAAGAGAGTTGAGTGCTAATCTGTAAAGTCCTTCAGAGTCTCTCTTTCCTTTCTCCCTTTACTTGTTTTATAATCATATATATTTGGGGTAGTTTAATTAAATAAAAATGATATTTGCTTATATATTTGTCTACTTTCTATCTTCTCGCTTTTTAAAAAAAAAATTATTTGTGTTAATTATTTAATATTATGCCATCACTTAGCTCTGCATGCTTAATTAATTAAGTAATTAAAACAAACTGATCTTGATTGTTTAATCTTATCACTTAGCAAGCATGTTTAAATAATCAATAAATGAAGTGATCTTAATTGTTACTTGTAACCCCACATAAATTGCGTGAGATACGGTCGTGACCCACATTTGTGGCCCTCGAGGGATGCCTAACACCTTCCCCTCGAGGTAACTTGAACCCTTATCCGATCTCTGGTTCGTTGACCTTAGCTAGACTTAGTTAGGTTAGTAGGTGCCCTAACGCGCCTTAATTCGTTAGGTGGCGACTCTTCAATCACACAAAACTCAAAAGAGTTGTTGGGTCGTGCACCAAAACTTGTTTTGAGAAAAACGAGGCGCGACAGAATGGCGACTCTGCTGGGAATATTGGGTTCTAACCATTACATGTTTCATGCTTATGTGGGGTTTACTAGGTTATTTTATTGTTGTTTGGTTATTAGCATGTTGCTAGTTTTTCTTGTCTATTTGTTTCCTTATTTATTGTATCTCTTCCATGTTCCTTCCCTTACCCTTCTTCCTTATTTGTTTATTTTCATGTTTCGCCCTTTCCTTTTTTCCCTTATTTGTTTACTTATATGCTTAACCCCATAACCTCTTTCCTTATTTGTTTAATTTTCCAATGTGTTTGTAGGTTTATTTCCTTTTATTTATATATGCATTTATTTGCTTGTTTATTCATTTACCATTTTTTATAAAATTGTCTATGTGTTACTGCTTTCCACTTGAGTGCTAAATGTTACCGCTTTAATAAATTGTCATTCCGCTCATACTTCTCTCAATTGGGACCCTCTTCCTTTTTTTTATTTTGTTACTGTGATGTTGTGTCTTTGCACCTCTTACAACTACTCCAATTCTCTTCAAACATTCAATTATAGAGAGTCGGCATATGCGTGGACGGAACAGATAGTCTTACTACCGGAAAACCACGAGCCTTCTCGCATAGAATCCCTTTCAAGTCCGTGTCAAACCAAGTCGTAGAAATCTTAATTAGGTCATACATGCTGCATAAACCTTAGGTGGTTTGACACTTGTTGTCAATCAGGATAATTGATAGCCACCTTATCGTCCAAAGGGCTCTAACACCCTTTAGACAAATTACATATTTATGTGTCAATGTGATCACGTTAATTAAATTAAGCCAAACTTTTCCAAAATGGAGTTTAGAAGTTGTTTGTTGTTTTGTTTGCAGAGTCATGGACATTTTCAACTCCCTAAATTCGCAAATGGTCGTAGATGTAAACTACAAGCTAAGGAACTGGTGGATGGATATCAAGAGAGTCCGTGAAAGAGAGATTCGGCAGTTGTTGGGCGGTCTTACCTACCTCATCTTTGTCATACCAAGCCCTCACTTGATTAGGGCCTTACTAGAATTTTGGGACCCTGTGAAGATGGTCTTCAAATTCATGGATGTCGACTTGGCACCAACGATTGAGGAGATAAGTGGTTTCATTGACATGTCATACCACGAGTGTGAAATGATTGTACCATATAAGTCATCATCGAGGGAGTTTCTAAAAAGTCTGGAAATAAAGTCAAATCCAACCTTGCCTTCTTTAGACCTTCGGTGGATTCATTTTGACTTTTTGTATTCACGATTTGGCCGAGATGATAGTTATTACTCTTTTATTGATGAGTTTGAATGCTCCGTCGAAGATTGAGAAACATATCGCCTGGTTTTTCTTGTGATAAGGGGAAGGATTGACACACGCTTGGGTTATGTGGTTAGAGATTGAGCCCAAAGAGAGGGCGAACCTAGGAAAACCCTAGTACCCATGATCTTGGCGGAAATAATGAAGAGTCTGTCAGCATGCGTCGATGGTCGAATGTTTTTCGAGGGATGCAACATTTTGCTGCAATTATGGGCTATTGAACACTTTTACCTACGGTCTGATGCGGTAGACATCTTTCTTGGTTATGGCGACAAGATCAATAATCATCCAAGAAGAATGGTAGCTTTCACCGCCCCTATAGGATTCATAGACTGGCGGATATTCTTGACAGAGCTCGAGAGCTACCGCATCCGATGGAAGCTCCATTGGTTGTCCACCCCTCATACAATAGCAAGAGGCGATGACCGATACTTCATTGAGCTCATTGTATTAAAATGCGTTCAACCATACACTCATCTTCGAGTACTCAGCCAGTTTGAGCGAACTCCGGTAATACCACTCTGGTCTAACATGGAGCAGTTTAAGTATGAATTTGGATTAGATAAACAACAAGTCCACATCATACTTCGAAGATAGGAGCGAGTGTTAACCATTCCTATGGGTGCACGACAGGCCTTATGCACACGTGAGTATTACATATGAATCCTAAAGGAGGTCAAAGATAGAGAAGTGAGTGGGGAAGGGTACTACGGGCTCACTGATGAAAGGGAAAACATATGGGCACGCAACATGTTGAAGATCAAGAATGAAGAAATCAATTGGCGCCAAGCTCTTGGAACCAATATCTTCAAGATTTCCAGAATTTAGGATGACTTTCCCATTTGTTACCCCTTTCCCTTAATTTATTTCAGTTTTTCGTTTTTCAATTATGATGTATTGTTCGAATTTTATAATAAATGAAGATCATTTTATTTCTCTAACTCTAAACTCCAATTGGCAAATAAGGCTTGAATTAATTATTATGCATTACTTATATGTCGTCTTAGGCCTACCTCTGGCTCAACGAGGCTCCTTGCATTTAGGACGTTTATCTTAAAACAGTGTGCTTGCTATCTCAATTAATGCAACGCTCTAACTTGGGCTTTCTTTTGTTTTTACTTTTATTTTTTACCCTTCCCCAACAGTTGATCTGTAGACCATGGTTTACCATACGCGATCAAAGGAAGCTCTTCCTTCTCTTCCAAATGAGAACCACAAAAGGAAGAGGAAAGCGAGTAAGACTATTGAAAAGGAACATCCTTCAGGCGAGTTGGTCTCAAGCCTAAAACTGAAAATAAAGAAGTTAGAAGAAGAAGTGTCGGATATGCGCGAGTGGGCCAAGTTGTAACTCTCTGTCGATCCCACTCTGGAGACAAACATGGATAAGTTGCCTGTCACAAGTCAAGCCACTCTCCAAGATAATCCTCTACCCACTCACCTTATTTCTCATCCTCCATCAACTCACCCTACTCCGCAAAATCAACCAAGCTCCATTCAAATGCCTCCAAAGAACACCCACTTTCCAAATTACCCATATCCTTCTCAACATCATGCTTATGCATCCAGACCTCCATACCTCACTTCGCGTCTGCCGAGTCTTACCTTACAAGCTCCTCAATGTCAAACACCTCTACACCAAGTCCCTTGGTATTGTGCGCCGCTCATACCATATCAAATCCCTTCATATCGAATGCCTCCATATCAAAAGCCTACTTATCCTGTTCACTATGTCAAAACCCTCACTCAAAAACATATTCGCAAAAATCTATTCAATGTTGAGAAAAGGCCCATCAAAATTTACACTCCTTTGATTGAGCCTATAGATCAATTCTACGAAAAGTTGAGACTTGCTGGTCACATCGCTCCTATCACTGAAATAAGGATGAATATACGTGCAAGGTGGATTGAACCCTCTAAGGTTTGCGCTTATCACTCAGGGATGAAAGGACATACCAAAGAAGAATGTCGTGATCTGAAAGACAAGATTCAACAATTGATTAATACCAAGATCATATGCTTGGACAACTTTGCGCCAACAGAATCCCAACAATGAGCATGTCGAAGCTCATTTGAAGCAGTTTCCGATAAGAGCCTTGAGTCATTTAAGTTTATGTTTTCTACATTCAGGTACCCATATTAGCATATGGGCAATAAAGTTGGTCCAAATCTGCCATTTTCAGTATTGGTTAAGAATGCTTTGTTTTATACTCTCTGTATTCGGAACTACGTCAGACCTGATTCCCGTTTAAGAGGGGATACGTAGGTGCTCCTTTGGAGTTCGGTCTTATCATAATAAAAATGCCAAATTTTCCCTTTTGACTGTGTAACCGGGGCAGAATTTTTGAGAGGGTCTCAAAAATTCCTTCAGAAGGACATTTTCTTGCAAGTGATGATACTGGGGCATAATTTTTTAGAGGAACTCAAAAATTCCTTCAAAAAAAACACGTCTTCTTGCAAATCAATAGCTGGGACAGAATTTTGAGAGGGTCTCAAAAATTCTTTCAAAAACATTTCTTCGCGCAATTTAGATTGGGGCTGAACTTTTGAGATGGTCTAAAAAATTCAAAGCAATCAAGCTACAATCTACAACAAAAATCAGAATAGCAGAAGTTTTACCAGATATCAGAGGAGCATACTGTGTCGAACCAGGGATGCAGATCAACCTCCCCTTTTAATTATTTTTCTTTGAATGCATAAAATACAAGTACATATACTAGAAGCAGCTCCAACATCGCTTGAATGATCAGCGTACCACCATATTGAGCCCGACAAATCGCTAATCAATGGCATTCCGTCCTTTCGATAGGAAGAATAATCAAGTTGCATTATTCAGAGCTCAAAAATCGCCAGTCAAACGGCATACTATCCTTCCGACATGATAAAGGATCAGGTTATTTTGAGCCTGACAATCGCCAGTCAAATGGCATATTATCCTTCTGACATGATGAAGGACCAAATCATCAAGCCCGACAAATCTACTTTCAACTGCACCCGCTCCTTACAATAGGACGAAGGGTCATAGCTACAATATTTAGAACTCGAAAATTGTCAACAAATGATACTCGACCCTTCCAATAAGGCGAAAATCCAAGATATTTTATGCCCTCAATCGACTATTATGTGTGTGCCCGAGATCGCATTGTGCCCGAGATTGCATTGAGCCCAAGATTGCATTGTGTGTGATATTGCATGTGCCCGAGAATTACATCATTGCATGTGGCCAAAATCGCATTGTACCCGAGTATGCATTGAGCCAGAGATTGCATTGTGCCTGATATTGCATGTGCCCGAGAATTACATCACTGCATGTGCCCGAGATTGCATTGTGCCCGATATTGCATGTGCCTGAGAATTACATCATTGCATATGCCCGAGATTGCATTGTGCCCGAGATTGCATTATGCCCAATATTACATGTGCTCAAGAATTATATCATTGCATGTGCCCGATTTGCATAGTGCTCAAAGATTGCATTGTGCCCGAATTGCATGTGCCCGAGATTGTATTGTGCTCGAGAATTGCATGTGCCTAAATAAATTCCAATCAAGCTACAAGTATCAACAGATGCCCGAATTACAGATACACTTCTTTACTCATTATTTTATTCCTAAGGCGTCATGGTCTAAAGACGTCATTTTTCATGGCCTGCGGACATCATTTCATGGCCTAAAGATTTACTTTCTGCTTATCATGATCCAAATGTGTCATAGTCTAAAGGCATCATTTTTTCATGGCCCGCAGACAACATTTGCATGACCTGAGGATATAATTTTTGTGTATCATTGCCCTAGACATCATAGCCTAAGACATCATTTTCATAGTTTTATGGCAAACATCATTGTAGATATGGGAAATTGCATCATGTTACCGTTATCGTTTGTTTGATATATTTGCTCTAATAATATTATAAGCTATAGACTTGCAGAGACTGACATTTTACAGGCGAGATCAATCTCCCTCTCGGCTACAATTATCGTGCTTAAATATATTGCAACAAAAGCCCTATCAAATTCTTTGCTACTCGTATTACCTTTTTTTTTCTTCATTTAACCCATGGTTACTCATATTACCGCTTCTCATCGAATAATTTGCCCTTAAGCTAGAAATTGCTCTGTCATGCTCTTCTCGCTACTCTAATCTCATCCATTCAAGCCAATATCACTCTCATTCGTATACCGTACCATTTTTTCAATCCTTAGGAGTTTCGTTTGCTCCTGAATCTAGAACTACACATGATCTGATTCTCGTATAACCAGAGATATGTAGGCGGCTTAATACAAAAGTCTCGGTCGTACCCTTTTCCAACTCTACATCGTTTCAATTGATCCCACTGACATCTCTCGTCGGTCGTACAAAATCAGCTACTAAGTCAATGTTGGTTGCCCGACAATTCATCCTTCATTCTCAAGCAACCAAGGGGTACCTGTTGATACCCAATTTTGACCGACCTTTAGCAATTTTGGGAAATGCTATTCGATTAAATAAGTATTTTTATTAATATGTCGAGTTTAAAATTTTAATTGATTTTGTCTAAAAAATTATATATTTAGTATGCATGCTTTATAAACATTATTGTAAACACTATCAATATATTGTAAAATTATTAGTAAAACTCGAAATAATTCAAATGTTTCAAAATTTAAGTAATTTTAATTATAGTATTTTGTAGTATTTTAATTAGATAACATTCCTTAAATTTACTCAAAATCATTTAAAATGTAGCCTATTTTATTCTAATTCGTTTTAATTCTAGCCTATTGAATACCAATTTTATTTCAATCATAGCCACCCTTTTATTTTTCAATTCTAGCCATTTATGTTTCAATTGTAGCCAATTCATTTCAATTTTCAGATTTTTCAATTCCAAGGAATTTCATCCATTCATCTAACACCAAAATAAATCTCAGACGTCCCTTATTCAAGATTTGATCCTAGCTGCTCATCTAAATTGATTCAATGGTCGAGATCTTAACCCTCACATTTGCTATTTTATTTCAAAAGATCCCAAGCCCTAAAACTATTTTCACTCTATTTTTTCTCTCCTCTCTCAGCAGCGCCGCTGCCCTTCTCACCGATTTCCAGCAACAGCCACCGGAGGAGACGCCCTCTCCTCTCTTCGGTCTCCTTCTTTCCTTCTCCTCCTCCGCCCCTTTTGTTTCTCCGACGAGACAACGCAACGCCAGCAGCAGCAGGCGAGGTCACCAGCTCCAACAGCAGCAGCCCAGCGAGGACCACCATCAGCAA
The DNA here is from genome assembly GCF_019186545.1 of Solanum stenotomum. Lineage (NCBI taxonomy): Eukaryota > Viridiplantae > Streptophyta > Magnoliopsida > Solanales > Solanaceae > Solanum > Solanum stenotomum. The sequence continues at coordinate 45,805,848 of NC_064286.1, read as the reverse complement.
CTACTGGACAGCAGCTCCAGCCGGCAACAACAACAACAACAACAACTGCGACCTGGCAGCAGTTTCGGCCAGCAACTCCGTCAGCAGCATATAGCTCCGACCAGCCGGTTGCCTCTTCTCCCCTCTCTTATTTCCGGACATCAGCTCCGAACCAGTGAACAAGGCGAACTCCGGTAGTGCTTTTGAAAGTTTCAAGCTAGTCAAAAGACGGATCTTTAACAGATCCGTCCGGGTACATTTTTTAAATCATTATCTCATCTTTGCAATTTTATTCTTCTCCTTATTGGTAATGTGAAGAAAGTTCTAGGTATGTTTGGTGTAGAAGTTATTTTTAGTCCTAAAGGTGAACTGCTAGTTAAAACTTTCAGATTTTATAAATTGTTTATGTGTGATAGAAAGTGGAAGTATAATCTCCTTCATGTAGTTGTTGTTCTTTTTTGCTTAGCTTATTGTGTGGAAGTTTGCCCTTGTATTTGTAATATTTACCTGGACTGTTGATCTCTTAGTTAAAATTGATAAGTTGGTTATGAAATCACCGATTCTTGAGATGTCCTTTTTTTTATTACCTCCCATAACGCCATTTAATCCCTTTAATTGATGCATGTAGTGGTAATAATTTTGTATGTTAAATTGAATATTGAGTTTGATAATTGAGTTTAGATTGATCCTTGGCAGATTGCTCTTTTCCTTGTTGTGAATATATTATAAAATACTCCTTGAATTGTGTTTTCTTCCTTTAACATAATTATTTTATCCTTGCCTAATATTGATTAATTGATACTAAGGTGATTTTTATGATATTGTGATAATCCGGACAGATTTCGTGTCTCTTGGTAAGCTAAATTTTTTTTATTATTTTATGTAGTAATGCTAATTGATCATAATTGCGTAATTGGGTTTACTTGATTCTTACTTGTTATATTTTGGTAAAATTATATTTGATTGAGCAAAAATAACTTAAAATAATTTATTGATTTGGTTAATAAGGAAATATATAATTGATCCTAAATTATTCCTTTCCTTATATTTTATGCCCTCGCCTTCAATATTAAAGGAGACCCTCTTCTTATTATTGGGAGACTTGAAGCATAAGAAAAAAAAGAAAAAACCGTCATGCTTTGAACAAAAAATTACTCTCTACATAAAAGAATTTAAAGATCCGGTGAACAGTTGGAGAAATATTGCTTTACTTGGTTTTTACCGTGTTCGGGTTGATTCTTGGAATTCACTTGACGTCTTTGCTGAATAATTAATCTGCTTAATTGGTTAGTTTCCTTTGATCAATATAACTCCTTGCCTTGCAATAGTATATTAGTTCACATATTCTATTGTTTAAATGAACAAAGAGACGACCGGGTCAATTTCACCCCTCTCTTCTATGTGATACGTTTGTGTGGTTTTCCTAGGTGATCGTGAGTCTATGTATTTGAATAATATTTCGTTACGCATATTTTGTTTTACATATATCTGGTGGTATTTCTTTTGCTTTAGCAAGATCTTGGGTTTTAAGATTTAAGATATTGAAGAGCTGCCGTGGAAGGAAAACTTTAAACAAGATGAATGTGTTTCCTTTATGTTTTGTATATCATCTAATTTCTATTAGTTGTCTTGTAATAATTTGTAAAATCTAACTCTATTATATATGTGATATAACTTGGGGAATTGTCTAAGGGGAGGGGGGATTTATATGCTACTTGTTTTATTGTTATTTTTTTTATCGTAATTTATTTGTGTTAGAAAGCATGCCTATGGGATGGTGACTGATTGACAGTTCATTTTCACTTAGATCTTAACTAAAAGTAAAAATAAAATTATCATTGTTTGATCACCTATTTAAACTTGTCTAATTATAGTTTAAGATTTATCATGTGTTCAAATGCTTTAACTGCCCATTATAACTCGTTTGTTTGATTTATATGATCGCCCTCTTAATTATTAATAATAAATAACGTATGTATGCTTTCCCGTGTTTCATTTACCCAACCTAACACTTTTATATATTAATTGGGTAAATGTAGGAACATTGTCATAATTTGCTTTGTATTAGAATATTTTGCTCATATTTAGAAGTCACGCCTATAAGAGCTTTAATACTTTTAATTTTAGTCACTTAGAAATCATATATATAGGTTTATAAATCAGATTTTCAGCATGTTCACTTAGAAATTCTGCCTATAGGATTCGAGTAATAAAATCAATGTTAATTAATTAGAATTATAGTTGTTGTGCATTTTATTCCACTATTTTTTTATGACATAATTATTTTTCTGCCAGTTAAGAACTAAAACCAACCTAGTAATTGCTAATTCAAATCTGAACAACTTAATATAGAATTTGCTCCTGTCCAAATCTGCCTGAATTATCTATTTTTCCGTATTTAATAAACAACCTTGCTAATTGTCATAATAAAAAATAAATAACTATGTTGATCTATTCACAAATGATTTTCTGCCCGCTAAGAGTCAAAATCAGCCTAGAAATGTCTTTCGAACATAAATCTGATTTGTTTAAAACTAATTTACCCTCTTGATTAAAATATGCTCGGTCTGTTTAATTTTGGCATTGATAATATGTCCTGCCTTTTAAAAATCATTAATAACAATCTTTTCTGCATAAAATCTGCTACTTTAGATATCTACTGCTCGAACTAGTTTATGCCCAAGATAATTAACTTCTGCATAACAATAAGCTACTTTGCCGTTTAAATTAAATTAGCGTCTTCTCCTGCATGTTAATTAGCATTAATCTAATTTGCCAATGTGTTTTAAAAATATTTTCTTCATCTGGAATCACTTTGCTGACACTATTTTAAAATCAGTCAATAACTGTAGTTTGCATGCTATCCAATAACTTCTGCTCATTTTACTCAATATTGTTGCTTTAAGACTGTCTATTATGTGTAATGTATTTGTATGCTCCCACACTTATCATGAGACCTTTCAACAATTATGTGTGTTTGCTAGAATGATTAATAAAATTTNAATTTTAATTGGCTACGATTTCAATCTATTTGACCAAATTCTCAATTCAAAACTAGCCCCTTTTTACCTCACCCATACCCAATTCAATAGGCCAATTTTGGGCCCATTTTCATTTCAAATTCCCAGCCCATTTCTCCCTTTCTCACATTAATCTCAGCAGCCCAACTTCATAACAAATCCATAACCCTCCAATACAATACCACATCAAGCCGAAATACCCAACCCATCCCCCAACTCTTCTTCTTGGCGTGAAAAAACAGCGACCCCACCCCCATACTTGCCTTCATCTTCTTCACGCTAAATCAACCCGAAAATTGCGTCTCCTACCTTGCAAGAACCTATACCCTGCAGACCCATCACCCTCACGTCGTCCCCTTTTCCCCCATTTTAGGGGATTTGTTTCAAAGCTTTCTATTGTTGTCTTGAAAAGGGCAGAATGAATTCGAATTTTAAAATTCAAAATTTCACGCGATTTCCCCCTAATTTACATCTATATATTCATTCATTTTAATCACTGTTGGGGGGGAGTTTTTTTTTAAGTTTGAGTTTTCGGCAAATAGGTTTTACACTTTAGAATTTCACAGTTTAGTTCTTTGATTCTAAATTTCAAAAAAGTAGTTGCTCTAATTCTGCCTAGAATTCTTGTTTGCTGTTTGTATTAAGATTTCGTGGTAGAATAATCCCTGCTCTCAGCTCGTTGTCAAGTTCGCTGCCCAAGAAGAGGTAAAATCTTTGTAACTTTGCTTTGCTTAAATTCCTGTTTGAGCTAAGGATCTCATGATCGTTTTGGTCGTAATATTGATTTTGTTGAACGCACAATTTTATTTTTTTTATTGTCTATCAGCTGATTTGATTGTTTATTTTTTAAAAAATTTTTGTGACTCATGACTAGAGACTCCCTCAATATTTGCCTAATCTGCACATCTGTAGACAATAATGTTGATCTTTTCTTTTGACTTGTTTGATTTTGAAATGGATATTAGTTGGAAAAGTGAATAATTTTTTTTCTTCATTTCTTTCAATTTCGAATGGCCGTTGTCCGTAGCTCCTCTTGTTCAAATAACCATATTGTAGTTATCTCGAATTCATAAACTTATATAAATTTTGTGTATAAATTTGATTTATATCTTTTAGCCTAAATCTTGCTTTTGTCTTGGTTGTGGTCTGTTCCTATCTTGGTATATATATATATATCGTTGGTATTTAAGTTTTTAGTGAATTCATGAATTAGATTTTAGCATATCTTGTTGTTGTGTGGAAAGTGCATTTAGATGGGTATGTGTCATATAGTTGAGTTAATCTTTCCTCTGTTTGGTTTCATTTTAGCCCTTGTCTTGTGTTGAAACTCATCTTATTGTTTTCATCTTGGTTTAAATTTGTTCTTCTTTGTCAAAGCTCATGTTTTGCCTTCTGTTCTAGTGGGTTAGTATTACTAGTTAAGTTTCTTTATTGTGGATAGTGAGTCGTTTAATTCATGTCTTTCGTATTTTGCTTAAGTCCCAACCTGTCCAGTTCTCTGCTTATGTCCTCGGTTTAACACTAAAAGTTCATATCTATTATAAAAGGGATGGTTGTTATAATTATTTCTCCTTTGGTCATAAAGAATAGCTCTTATGATAAGCTCCATTTGTTCTTATTTTAACCGGTAGCTTCTTTATCCAAAAGAAAAAATAATAATTTAACTTTCATATGCTCCATTTGGCTTGTTGTCTTAACCTTTGCTAAAATTGTTTGGAGTTTATTTAATACTCTACGGTGTGTCTCTCAAATATCACTTATTGTTGTTTTAAGATTATTAAATTTAGCCTATTATTGTTGAAAATGGCTACAGTTGACATCACTTGTTAAGCATGCATTCATTTTGTTAGCATGTATTTATTTGTTATTTGTTAAATTGGTTGCATTCATTTGCATGACTTAGGTTTTAGTTACTGTATATTAGTTTAGGAGCTGCCATGATAATTTGTCTTAGGTACGCTATTTCTCTTATTATTTTCGGACGCTAATCGTTATTATTATTTTGTTGCATGTAATACCATTCGAGCCCTCGTGGGCTTCATCTTTCTTCCCTTCGTACTTCAAGAGGGCCATAAAGGCCCAAGATTCTTTTATCGAGTTGGCCACATCTTGTCGAGTTGCTGTAAAGTAAAATTACAGGGTTCGGAAAGTAAAAAATGGGTTGTATACATGTTGTATACAGAGTTATACAGCGAATTACAGGTCACAAATGTAAAAATACAGAGATGAGGTAAAATACAGGTGTTCGAAAGCAGGAGATACACAAAAAGAGCTGATATACATTCCGATATACACTGATATACAGTCGATATATACAAAAATGGCAATTTGGTTGAGATAAAAAAATCCCAGCGAAATTGGCCCAAAAGGAGGCCGAAACTCAATTTCTCCCTTAATATTTAATTATTTAATTGTTAGCGGCCACTTCGAATGCTTTAACCCTTCCCGAAGTGTAAATTGAACCCCGAACCCTCTTTGGTATTTTCAAATGATTTTTTTTTCTGTTTCAATCTTTGAAAATTATAAATTTTCTTAATTTCTTTAAAAAATTAAGTGTCGACTCTTTTCTAAGTATTTTTCTCAAATTGTTTGTGACACCCAATTTTGACCGACCTTTAGCAATTTTGGGAAATGCTATTCGATTAAATACGTATTTTTTTTAATATGTTGAGTTTAAAATTTTAATTGATTTTGTCTAAAAAATTATATATTTAGTATGCGTGCTTTATAAAAATAATTGTAAATACTATCAAAATATTTTAAACCTATTAGTAAAACTCGAAAGAATTCAAATGTTTCAAAATTTAAGTAATTTTAATTATAGTATTTTGTTGTATTTTAATTAGATAGCATTCCTTAAATTTCCTCAAAATCATTTAAAATGTAGCCTATTTTATTCTAATTTCTTTTAATTTTAGCCTAATCAATTCAAAGTTTATTTCAATCATAGCCACCCTTTTATTTTTCAATTGTAGCCAATTCATTCCAATTTCCAGAATTTTCAATTCCAAGGAATCTCATCCATTCATCTAACACCAAAATAAATCTCAGACGTCCCTTATTCAAGATTCGATCCTAGCCGCTCATCTAAATTGATCCAATGGTCGAGATCTTAACCCTCATATTTCCTATTTTATTTCAAAAGATCCCAAGCCCTAAAACTATTTTCACTCTATTTTTTCTCTCTTCTCTTAGCAGCGCCGCTACACTTCTCATTGATTTCCGGTGACAGCCACCGGAGGAGACGCCCTCTCCTCTCTCTGGTCTTCTTCTTTCCTTCTCCTCCTCCGCCCATTGTGTTTCTCCGACGAGACAACGCAACACCAACAACAGCAAGCGAGGACACCAGCTCCGATAGCAGCAGCCCAGCGAGGACCACCTTCAGCAACCACTGGACAGCAGCTCCAACCGGCAACAACAACAGCAACAACTGCGACCAGGCAGCAGTTCCGGCCAGCAACTCCGTCAGCAGCAGACAGCTCCGACCAGCCGGCTGCCTCTTCTCCCCTCTCTTATTTTCGGACAGCATCTCCGAACCAGTGAACAAGGCGAACTCCGGCAGTGCTTTTGAAAGTTTCAAGCTAGTCAAAAGACGGATCTTTAACAGATCCGTCCGGGTACATTTTTTAAATCATTATCTCATCTTTGCAATTTTATTCTTCTCCTTATTGGTAATGTGATGAAAGTTCTAAGTATGTTTGGTGTAGAAGTTATTTTTATTCCTAAAGGTGAACTGCTAGTTAAAACTTTCAGATTTTTTATAAATTATTTATGTGTGATAGAAAGTGGAAGTATAGTCTCCTTCATGTAGTTGTTGTTCTTTTTTGCTTAGCTTATTGTGTGGAAGTTTACCCTTGTATTTTAACATTTACCTGGACTGTTGATCTCTTAGTTAAAATTGATAAGTTGGTTATGAAATCACCGATTCTTGAGATGTCCTTTTTTTTATTACCTCCCATAACGTCATTTAATCCCTTTAATTGATGCATGTAGTGGTAATAATTTTGTATGTTAAATTGAATATTGAGTTTGATAATTGAGTTTAGATTGATCCTTGGCAGATTGCTCTTTTCCTTGTTGTGAATATATTATAAAATACTCCTTGAATTGTGTTTTCTTCCTTTAACATAATTATTTTATCCTTGCCTAATATTGATTAATTGATACTAAGGTGATTTTTATGATATTGTGATAATCCGGACAGATTTCGTGTCTCTTGGTAAGCTAAATTTTTTTTATTATTTTATGTAGTAATGCTAATTGATCATAATTGCGTAATTGGGTTTACTTGATTCTTACTTGTTATATTTTGGTAAAATTATATTTGATTGAGCAAAAATAACTTAAAATAATTTATTGATTTGGTTAATAAGGAAATATATAATTGATCCTAAATTATTCCTTTCCTTATATTTTATGCCCTCGCCTTCAATATTAAAGGAGACCCTCTTCTTATTATTGGGAGACTTGAAGCATAAGAAAAAAAAGAAAAAACCGTCATGCTTTGAACAAAAAATTACTCTCTACATAAAAGAATTTAAAGATCCGGTGAACAGTTGGAGAAATATTGCTTTACTTGGTTTTTACCGTGTTCGGGTTGATTCTTGGAATTCACTTGACGTCTTTGCTGAATAATTAATCTGCTTAATTGGTTAGTTTCCTTTGATCAATATAACTCCTTGCCTTGCAATAGTATATTAGTTCACATATTCTATTGTTTAAATGAACAAAGAGACGACCGGGTCAATTTCACCCCTCTCTTCTATGTGATACGTTTGTGTGGTTTTCCTAGGTGATCGTGAGTCTATGTATTTGAATAATATTTCGTTACGCATATTTTGTTTTACATATATCTGGTGGTATTTCTTTTGCTTTAGCAAGATCTTGGGTTTTAAGATTTAAGATATTGAAGAGCTGCCGTGGAAGGAAAACTTTAAACAAGATGAATGTGTTTCCTTTATGTTTTGTATATCATCTAATTTCTATTAGTTGTCTTGTAATAATTTGTAAAATCTAACTCTATTATATATGTGATATAACTTGGGGAATTGTCTAAGGGGAGGGGGGATTTATATGCTACTTGTTTTATTGTTATTTTTTTTATCGTAATTTATTTGTGTTAGAAAGCATGCCTATGGGATGGTGACTGATTGACAGTTCATTTTCACTTAGATCTTAACTAAAAGTAAAAATAAAATTATCATTGTTTGATCACCTATTTAAACTTGTCTAATTATAGTTTAAGATTTATCATGTGTTCAAATGCTTTAACTGCCCATTATAACTCGTTTGTTTGATTTATATGATCGCCCTCTTAATTATTAATAATAAATAACGTATGTATGCTTTCCCGTGTTTCATTTACCCAACCTAACACTTTTATATATTAATTGGATAAATGTAGGAACATTGTCATAATTTGCTTTGTATTAGAATATTCTGCTCATATTTAGAAGTCACGCCTATAAGAGCTTTAATACTTTTAATTTTAGTCACTTAGAAATCATGTATATAGGTTTATAAATCAGATTTTCAGCATGTTCACTTAGAAATTCTGCCTATAGGATTCGAGTAATAAAATCAATGTTAATTAATTAGAATTATAGTTGTTGTGCATTTTATGCCACTGTTTTTTTATGACATAATTATTTTTCTGTCATTAAAGAACTAAAACCAACCTAGTAATTGCTAATTCAAATCTGAACAACTTAATATAGAATCTGCTCCTGTCCAAATCTGCCTGAATTATCTATTTTTCCGCATTTAATAAACAACCTTGCTAATTGTCATAATAAAAAATAAATAACTATGTTGATCTATTCACAAATGATTTTCTGCCCGCTAAGAGTCAAAATCAGCCAAGAAATGTCTTCCATACATAAATCTGATTTGTTTAAAACTAATTTGCCCTCTTGATTAAAATCTGCCCGGTCTGTTTAATTTGGCATTGATAATATGTCCTCCCTTTTAAAAATCGTTAATAACAATTTTTTCTACATAAAATCTGTTACTTTAGATATCTACTGCTCGAACTAGTTTATGCCCAAGATAATTAACTTCTGCATAACAATAAACTACTTTGCCGTTTAAATTAAATTAGTGTCTTCTCCTGCAGGTTAATTAGCATTAATCTAATTTTCCAATGTGTTTTAAAAATATTTTCTGCATCTGGAATCACTTTGCTGACACTATTTTAAAATCGGTCAATAACTGTAGTTTGCATGCTATCCAATAACTTCCGTTCGTTTTGCTCAATATTGCTGCTTTAAGACTGTCTATTATGTGTAATGTATTTGTATGCTCCCACACCTATCATGAGACCTTTCAACAATTATGTGTGTTTGCTAGAATGATTAATAAAATTTAGAGGCTAACGTGAGACTTTACGTGCTAAATGATTATCCAAATTGTTTGACTTGGCGTCTAGGTGGGCCTAATTAGAAGTCTGTATTTATTTTAGTCTAAAACTTTCCTAATAGTAGTTCAACGCCTCTTGGATCTTAAACGGGGACGCTAGACACCTTTTAGAGACGAAAAGCATACAGTGGTGGGGTAGGGGTAGGGGTAGTTTTGGCCCTACGGAGATGATGACATCGAGTTGGACTTAATGACAAACTTTGGTTTTGTCTGTCCCTACGAGAAGCTGATCGAAATAAAGAGAGTTGAGTGCTAATCTGTAAAGTCCTTCAGAGTCTCTCTTTCCTTTCTCCCTTTACTTGTTTTATAATCATATATATTTGGGGTAGTTTAATTAAATAAAAATGATATTTGCTTATATATTTGTCTACTTTCTATCTTCTCGCTTTTTTAAAAAAAAAATTATTTGTGTTAATTATTGAATATTATGCCATCACTTAGCTCTGCATGCTTAATTAATTAAGTAATTAAAACAAACTGATCTTAATTGTTTAATCTTATCACTTAGCAAGCATGTTTAAATAATCAATAAATGAAGTGATCTTAATTGCTACTTGTAACCCCACATAAATTGCATAAGATACGGTCGGGACCCACATTTGTTGCCCTCGAGGGATGCCTAACACCTTCCCCTCGAGGTAACTTGAACCCTTATCCGATCTCTGGTTCGTTGACCTTAGCTAGACTTAGTTAGGTTAGATAGGTGCCCTAACACGCCTTAATTCGTTAGGTGGCGACTCTTCAATCACACAAAGCCCAAAATAGTTGTTAGGTCGTGCACCAAAACCCGTTTTGAGAAAAACGGGGTGCGACAATTATTTTATACTTAGAACATTCAAAAAGTGATTTTTCTAAAGGTTAGGAAAATTACGGCATAATAGCGCCCCCACAGCGCCAGGAGGCTGGGGCGGCGCGCTTGCAATGCGCCCAAAACAAGCCCAAATAAGTTGGCGTTCTATATGACGGCAAAGTATAGGACAGTTCTGGCAGCGTGGACAAGACGTTGTATCACCATTTAGGCTCATAGTGGTGGTTGTCGGTTAGAGAATCTCCCACATAAATTATATTATTTTATTATATGAGTAAAGTTGAGTTTGTTACCGCATTTCCTTTAACGAACTAAGTTGCTTTTACTGTTTATAAAGCTTTTCATATATTGCATGTGTCCATTGCTTTATTTTGAGTTAAGTTATCCCAGAGTTGAGAAGAGCCAAGGTAAGTGTTTCTTTTTCAAAATCTTTTCAAGCCTATGTTTGTTAGCATTCCAACTCACATACTCATACATTCAATGTACTAATGCCAATTGGCCTGCATCTTATTTTGATGCAGACACAGGTAACCAGGATCAACATCCATCACCTCGTTGATCCAACTTGAGCATTCAGAGTCTGTTGGTGAGCTTCTTTGCATTCCAGAGGACTGCTTTCTAGTCTTTCAGATGTTAGGATGATCGGGGGTCCTGTCCCGACATCCCTCTTTGTTTTAGAGGCTTCATAGACAGTTAGTAGTCAGATGTCTTTACATTATCATTTCATATGTTTAGACTTGAGTTGCCATTTTGGAAAAGTTGAATGTTGACTATTCAACCTTCTGAGTTATTTCACTAAAATTATTTGAGTAAGTTCACTTTGATCATAATAAGCATGTTTAGAGTCTTTCGCTGAGTCAGTAAGTCAAGCCAAGGGTTCGCTTGAGACCAACAATGGTCTTCGAGTGCCAGTCCTGCCCAGGGTATGTCACGACCCGATTTATCAAGTCATGATGGCACCTACTATAACCCACCAGCNGAACCTGAAAGTCATTGTACCAAAACTCTACTAACGACAAGTCTAAGAACAAGGGGTACAGCCCCGAAACTAAACAACACCTTAAACAAAAGTCTGAGTCCGAAAAGAGTGGACTTAAACAAAAAAGATCCATGGCAACCTGAAAGAACTGCTCACCCTTGAATCCGATCATGCTCAATAGTCACTTAGCTTAGGTCTATCAATAGCCGCCTGAAGATGCCCTACACTCAACAAAGAACAAGCAAGTGCAGTATCAGTACACAACCACAGTGTACTGGTAAGATCACGCGGCTATCCCAATAAGTGAAACACATGCAAGTAACCACAACATTATAAAACAAGCATATACCGAACATATACAATATTAGTCATCTTTTCAGGATCAATGTAGCATCCCACATTCTCAATAATACACATTGGTTATCAATTTAGAGCAACATACAATCTTCCAATATTAATCATTATTAGATATGAATGTAATCATCACAAGTAGATAAACAACACAATTCAATGATCCTCTTACGGAACCCAATTTAATGGTCCTCTCATGGAACCCATAACCAAACTGTTAACGTACCGATACGTGGTACCCGATCCAATGTTTATGCCAGAACGTGGCAACTGATTCAATGTTTATGTCAGAACATGGCAACCGATCCCATGTTTATGCCGGAACGTGGCAACCGATCCAATGTTTATGCCAAAACGTGGCAACCGATCTAATCAACAAACCACAATCACAATGTATATTTTCATAATCATACAACAAGAGATGATTCATGGCATACAATTATTCAATTATCCTCATTTACAATTAGGGTGATCAATAATGGAACATCCGCATACATATATGCATTATAATGAGCAATTACAAACATATATCACACCAACATGAAATCACAACCATCACCTATCTCAAATCCAAGCTTGAATCCCCTAAGGCACTTGAATCTTCCTTTCCGGATTCTTCCCGCTTGTTCATGGTCTAGAAATATACAATTAACGCAAAGATCCACAATCAAAGGTCTAATTATCTGGATTATAGCAAACCCAAAAACCCAAGACCATCCCAAGATCCTAATACCCAATTTAGGACTTTTTTTCATCATTAGTTTCATATCAAAACCCTTTCCCAACAATAATTACCCACGAATTTACATTCTACGGATCAAAAAATGGATTCAGAGAGTGAAAACTTTATCCTTAGCCTCAAGAATGGTGGAAAACTGTCAAGAAAACCCCTGGGGTCGTTCCTTAGCTCTCAAAGTCGAAAAGTGTAGAATAAAATATTTTTGAGGTTTTGTTTCCGACTTAAGTCACGTTTGTCCTGCTACGGCGGGACCCATCTCGCTACAACGGCATGCACGGAGACAAAATGCTAGAATTTGAATTCCAAGCCCCCATTCCACTACACACCTTCAACCCTTGACATTCAAAAACCACCCGTTCATGCTAAGATTATTTTCGGGAGCTCTACTCGCCCGAATTCAATTTCGTAAAGTCGTACGGGTTAGTTAATGTCTTAGCTATTTATTCATGTAATAAAAATCATAATTAAATCACCCAGTTGTAACCAGATTTCTCTAGACTTTACTGACTCTGATTTCGTCCAAATCTGGACTAGGTTAGGAAATTTCAAGTTCCTACCAAAAGTTTTCTGACCTCAATTCTTTCTCCATTGGATTTTTCCTAACGACGGAATCAGGTTGTTACATGTCGCACAAACCCTAAAACTCCTTGTGTGAGTGTTTGAAAGCTTGGTAAAGCTTTTGTTGATTCTTGTTTAGAAACGAGGGTTGCTTGGGATATCGATTCCCTTGAGGTCTTCGTAAGAGTTAGGTGCTTCTTGTTGGATTAACGAGGTGAGGTTTTTGGTTTTAACATACCCTTAGGTTGCTATTTGTTTCCTCTTGTTGTGTCTATCTATTTATCCAGATTCGGTACTTGTTAGGATCTAGATTGGAGGTTATTGGATTTAATACATCCTTTAGTTGCCAATTGTTTCTTATCTTGTGTCTCTTCTTCTTCTATCTTTCTTGTTTTCCGCTGTTTGTTGTAGTTTTTCTTGTGGGAATTGTATCACAATGAAACCGTCAAAATACGAATTTGAGGTCTCTTTGACCCAACCTCCACGAAAAACACAAGAAACTAGCTCACGCCTAAAAAGACAAACAAACTCGGGACCTCTCAAAAATTAACCAAGACCTCTGCTAGGCCTAATATCATCCTCAAATCCAACGGAACTCTCGAAGTTCCAATCTGAGCATCCAAACCCCAAATGTTGACCAAAGTCAACCCAAAGGCTAAAATTCTGCAATTTCAACACTTAGGACCTCAAATACTAAAAAAGACTCAGAATCTAAAATCAAAAACTCTAACTAATAAGATTTCACATTTCAAGACTGATGGAATCAACAGAATTCTATTCCAACACTCGAAACTCCAAAAGACACCGAAAACCACTTTCGTAACAACTTAGCCTTTCGAACTAAAAAATATGCATGTTTAATGATGTGGCACTAACATAATGATGGTTTGGAGGCAAGTGTAAAACACCTCTCATCATATGAATGGCTATATAGGGTTTAGGTTGTGTTAAAGATATGTTTATTACACTTTAAAATAATTCAAAGAGTAATAGACATATGTAAAATCAAGGTGTGTTCCTAAAATTTCGCATATATTGAGGTGGTACTTAGGGGTGTACATAGGTCGGTTTGGTTTGGTTTTTCATTAAAAAAAGCCTAAACCAATTATGTCGGTTTATTAAATCTAAAAACCAAATCAAACCACATAAAGTCGGTTTTTTCGGTTTCGGCTTTACCCGATTCTTTCAATTTTTTTTGGTTTTTTCGGTTTTCGACAATTATACAGTGTGTGAAAAAGAGATCAAATACATTTTCATTTACATGTGTGATAAGGTAAACTTAAAAAATGTAAAATGAATAGAAATTTTCAAAAAGACGGTAAAATTCACATGAGTACAAAATATATTTTTTGAAATATCAACGCTCATTATGTTAAATTAATAAGATTAAAGGCTACATGCAAACTGAATACAAAACAAAATATTTACAAAGTAGATTGTTAACTCTGAATTTGAAAAACTATAACAATATAATTGTAACTTTGGATCCAATACAAAATAAAATATTTACAAATCTTACAAGCCCAAATTTGAAATAGAATATAAACATTGAAAACTATAAACTAACTAAAAAATATATTAACAAAGTAAATTATAAATAATATTTTTTATCTATAAATAAAATTTATATTTATATATATATATATATTTACAAAATTTTCCAAACCCAAATTTGAAATAAAATATATAAACATTGAAAACTACAAACTAACTAAAAATATATTAACAAAGTAGATTATAAATAATATTTTTTTATTTTTTATCTATATATATATATATATATATATATATATTATGTCGGTTTGATTCGGGTTCGGTTTGACTTTTTTTCTTTTAATACCAAACCAAATCATGAGTGATCAATTTTTTTTCAACCGCCAAACCAATCAAATCAAACCACAAATCGATTTTTTTTTTTTTGGTTCGATTTGGTTCTTCGATTCGATTTGACTTTACGGTTTGACTTGTACTCCTAGTTCCTAGTGATACTTATGCCTTTTTCTAAAAAAAAAAAAAATTAAAAGGACAAAGACCTAAAAAACCTTCGACCAATTAGGCTACGAAATCTGTCCAGAAACTCATTTAAAACCCAAAAATACCAATCAATCAGCCCATGAATAACCCAAAAATGTTTCTCACACCTTCAAACTCTAATTTGAAACTCTCTAATCTAGTAGCGCCGCTCCATTCTATCTGTTCTTTTTACTCATTCCAAACACTCTGTTTTGAGAGATTTGGTGTCCTCCGTTTTGGTGCAAGCTTTGTCCCCAAAGTTTCTTGACGGATCAAGCTTCACAGAGATAGTACAAATTCGAATTCTAAGCTCTTTTTGACCATCCAAAACATAGCACAAAGTTAGACAAAAAAAAAGAAATCCTTTCAGTTAAATGCAAGTATATGTACATGAAGTAGCTTATGAAATACTAGTACAATTTTTCTCAACTTAAAATAAAGAAAAGAGAAGAAAAAAACAGAGTAATTTGTTACATTGGTTGTTCATGGGCTAACACAATCGACAATCATAGAGACAGATGCCTCAGAAAATTTGAGTGACAATCCACCATATATTTGAAACAAAGAGAAGAGTTCACTGTGTACTTTTCTTGTGAAAATAGGATGTGCATCTACAACTTGA
The DNA here is from genome assembly GCF_019186545.1 of Solanum stenotomum. Taxonomy (NCBI): domain Eukaryota; kingdom Viridiplantae; phylum Streptophyta; class Magnoliopsida; order Solanales; family Solanaceae; genus Solanum; species Solanum stenotomum. The sequence continues at coordinate 45,790,362 of NC_064286.1, read as the reverse complement.
TTTTGACCTTTCTTTTTTTGCAACTTAGCAATCTCATTCGTCCACATATCTACTATCCCAGACATTCTTCTTGTGAAAAAAAAAAGAGCTTGTTTTGATAGATGATTGGAAATTTGTTTGTGCTTTGAGTATCACTATAAGTCTCTCTTTATATATAAGGGTATAGAAGATTCTCGTTGGCGGCCCACATATTTCCATTTTGCTGATGGATTCACAAGCAAATGTTTCGCTAAGATACAAAGGAGAGTTGAGGTTGGTTGGGTCCAAAAAACTGTGGGAAATTGGGAAACCATGTGCTCTGTTTTATCCTTTTTTCGCCCACAGTTGTTTAGTGCTTTCTGATGTGCTTGTTTATTACTCTCTTTCCCTCGTCCACTTTTATTTATTATATTTCATTTTTTGAAAGTTAATTTAATTAAGTAATTTTTAAATATAAATTAGATTATATTAATTTAATATTTTAAATAAAAAAAATTAAATATTTAAAAACTATACGAAAAGTACTATAAATTGCAATTCTTATGCATATCAATATGATGAAAAAATACATCATAAAATGTTAGTCAAAATTCTTATAGTTTGACTCTAAAAAAAAATAATGACAATTAAAATTGGACGGAGGGTGTAATGGATAAATCATAAATGACACCCATATATATTGTTTTGGAAATATGGAGCCCTTCAAATTACCAGAAATTATCATAGATATTCGAATTATAATTTGTTTCAATTAAACACATAATGAAGTATTTATATTAAATTTTTTTGGTTCAATTTTTTTTTTAGAAAGATATGTTCTTAACTATTCATTATGTAGATAAACTAACCATTTAAAATATTTTATCTCTTTTAGTTATACTCAATTATAATATGTATGAGATTTTATGGCTTATTGAGACAAATTCATATAATTAAGTAAATGATATATCTTAAATGGTTATTTATATAATGAGTATTGTGAACAAGCACAACTTTTTTATATTGAATTGATAACATCTAATAGAACATTTTAAGAGTACAAATGTTTGGATATTATTTTAAATTCAAATTTGTAAATATTTTATTTAAATAAATTATAATTAATTGTTATAGATTTAAGATCAAAAGTTAATACTCCCTCTGTTTCAAAAATAATGGTCTGGTTTTCTTTTTAGTCTATTTCAAAAGAATGACCTTTTTCCTTTTTTTAGCAACACTTTAACTTCAACTTTTTACGTGACATGTGTTATGCCCCAAGATTAAAGGGCATGTTGATACATTTGATATAACTTTAATTTAGAATCACAAGATTAAAAAATTTTCTTTCTTTTCTTAAATTCCGTTTCAAGCCAAATTGTGTCATTCTTTTTGAAACAGAGGGAGTAATTTATTTTGTAAATATTTCATTATGTATTCAATTAATTGTAGCTTTTAATCTTATAATATAGTACACTAGTGTACTTGGCCGTGCTTGATGTGAGGCTAAAAATACATATTTTTAATCATTATTTCCTCACATTTATTATTTATATTTATCCTTTATTAGCATAAATTTTATGAATTCTGTTAAATGGTATATTTTATTTGTAGGATTAAATTGGTGAAAAAATGAAGAAATTTGAAGCTAAAACGAATTAAAGATGGAAGGTTGAAGAAGGAAATCAAGCAAACAGCTTAATGGAAATAAGTTAATATAATATTAATATAATTTATTTGCAAATAAGGAAAGAAGAACTTACCTGCTGGTCCAAGTGTCAGGCAGCAACGTCAAAACAAGTTACACGCACAAAATTGGAAGCTACACGCGGAGAAAAAGGAATCCAATTCCTTTTGGTTTGGATTTCTAATTTAATTTGGACTCAATCATTTTATTTAGGGTTTCCTACATCTATAAATAGTGCATAGAAATAATTATTTGAGAAGGGGGGCCAAGAACCAAGATACAAGACACAATATAAATTTTCTTCTAGCTTAGGAACTTTGGAAGAGCCGCCGTGGAGGCCGGAGAATTGTGGTTTATTCTTTCTTCTCCTTTATTATTTATTTGTATTCGTGATTAATAAAAGATAGTTTAGCTATTGTTCTTAACTTTTTATGATTAACACAAGCATATTTATTTTAATAAATTTTGATTGTGTTTTTGAGATAATGAGTAGCTAACTTTCATAACTAGGGTTGTGAGAACCATGAGCGATTAACAAAGTATGAATAGTAAATAAGCAATTCTTGACTAGTATTTTGCATGCATTGATAATTCTTTCGTTTAGAAGTCTTTTTAACGGTGGCCAACGTTAGAACTCGCCTTGTTACTACTTGCCGGGCCAAGGAGGTAATTAACAAGAAAAGAATTATCAACATAGATTTAGTGTGATACTATCTAATAGGCTAGTGTCGATTGGTGCGAAGTAATAACTAAGCCAAACATCGATTATGATGTTTAATATGAGGTAAAGGTAAGGATTAGTAAATTATACACACGTAGCCGAACCAAGGTGCAGAGTGAAATTCTCTAGATGCCGGACCAAGGATTTAGAGATACCTAACTTATCACTTTGCATGTAATACACTAAAAAAGGATTACTATAATTAGGATTACTGCGTTATGAGCTTATGGGGAACACATTCCTAGTTACTTTTAATAATCTGAATATAAATAAATACTTAGTTCAAAGCTATCTTTTTATTGTTTGTTTATTTTATTTCAAATTAAATCATCCCATTGTTATATAACGACTATCGAGTTAAATATTTGCTATTGACAATATTCTTCCATATTCTCCATGGGATCAACCCCGACTCATAGTTGGGTAAATATATTGCATACGATCGTTTATATTTATTTTCAAGAAGTATATTTGAACGTTATCAATGCTTCATGCGGTTATGAAAAGAACTAAAATAAAGTTGTCTATTAATATTATTAAGCACTTTAATAAAAGGGGATTGATTTTTCCTAATCACACAAATTTCATAGAAGAAAAGCTATGAAAAATATTTAAATCAAATATGAAATATATAGAAGAAATCAATTTATGTGAACTTGCAAAACGTATTAAAAATAAATTTAGTGGGAAAAAAAGACGGTAATGTTAAGATTAGTGGGATGTAAACTTGAGATATAATATTTTTCCTTCTTTTTTTGTTGAGATCCTTTTCTAAATATTAATATTTAGAATGATTTCTCTACATTAATGTAAATTTGATATGATCACTATTTTTCCGTTTTACAAGATCCGCTTCTTATGATTCTTAACACTTAGGCTTCATAAGATTCACATTTTTTTATATTTTTAAATAAAATTACATTTAAAAGACTAAAACAGGGAACTAAGAAAAATAGAATAAAAAAGAAAAGATTATATATATATATATATATATATATATATATGCATTCCTTCACTACTTAAATAATAGACCTATATAATATAACAAAATATGATAATATTATGCAAAATAAGCATTACAATTATTTTTTAGGTTGCATACATATCATTTTCTATAATGAGATATGAATAAGTTATGTTATGATAATATTAAGAGAAAATGGTCTAACGCCNCCCCCCCCCCCCTCCAATGTATACCCGAAATTCCAACTACACACTTCAACTCCAGGATGTGTTATCACCCCCTAAACATTTTATTTCTCTATATACTATACACTTGAGTGTTGACCTGTCATAGGAGGTGAGAACACCTCCTCTAGGCGTGTTAGAAGAGGCAATATGACAAAACTAATGACGAAAAAATGCTACTTTCCCAACGGTCGTCTTCGCCAACTTAAATAAACCATTGTTCCTTCTTTCTCACCATTAACCCTTGTTTTTTCTTAAAAAAATTCACGATTTTCTTTCAAAAATAGGTAGGGTTTAGTTGTTTATGTTCATTTCTAATTTAAATCTTGAAGTTAGGGTTTGTAATCTGCTCTAATTTCTTATTTAGTGCCTCCAATTTGAATTTTAATTTTTTTTCAAAATTTGTTAAAAATGACGAATGAAAACTTGAATAAACTTTGTATGGATGAATCAGACACAATGCTCAACGTTGTAGTGAGATGCAAACATAGGATTCTGCTGAATTTGTACTTGGTCGAAATTAAATCTGCGTAGAAGATTTTGATCTTGCCCATGCTATGGTGTTGTATGTGTGTTTCCTTGTATTCTTGCTTCACTTTATATTCAATTGATGCTAATGTACTATTTTTCTCTATTTTCAGTCTAAAAATTACAAAAAAAAATTATGGAGGGACAAGGAAGAAGTGGATCCAAGATCAAATTTTATCCTTCCAAGATTGATGAACAAAATCAATGAGTTGGAGCAAGAATTATGGATTAGATAAGGCTCATATTGACAACTTGAATAATTCTACTTTGATATTGGAGAGGAGTTCAATGGAAGGCGAAAATGGCGTAGGTTCAATAAGAATATATTTTTGTGTATTTTGAGTTGTGTTATTGTTATGTTCATCAGCAACCAATCTATTCCAAAATAGTATTTGATTTGTATTGTTGCTATGTTCATCAGAATTGTCAATGTATGTGACAAATTGCTTACACTTCATCTGTAAATTGTAATAGCCAACACTGTTAAACACAACATCATCTATAAACACAACAACCTAGCCAACAAAATAGAATAGTCAATTGAATAACAAACACAACACCATATGTAAACACAACTGAATAACCAACACAATTGAATAGACAACACAACATCATTTCTAAACACATCTGAACACAACATCACCATTCATTCGTACTTCAACATCATTATTCAATACCACAATAAAGTCACATTCATAAGGCCTTACATAAGGCATAATTTACCAATAAATATTGTTGAACACAACACCATCTATAAACACAACAGCCTAGCCAACAAATAGAATACTGAATTGAATAACCAACACAACACCATATGTAAACACAACAGCCTAGCCAACAAATAGAATACTGAATTGAATAACCAACACAACACCATATGTAAACACAACTGAATAGCCAACACAATAGAATAAACAACACAACACCATTTCTAAACATATCTGAACACAACATTACCATTCATTCTTACTTCAACATCACTATTCAATACCTGAATAAAGTCAGTAAGTCACATTCATAAAGCCTCACATAATACATAATTTACCAACAAATAATATTAAAAATAGTAGGCCCTTAATGAAATAATTTGCATATCTACTGGACTAACTTAAAAATTACTTAAATACATCTACATCACAACAATTTTCATGGCATCTTTGACTGTGAAGAAGTGCTATTTTGACTTGGATTATTTGAACTACTTTCCATTGTCTTCTTTCTTTGCTTCTCTCTAAGTTCTTGAAGTTTCTTGTTGAGATTGCTGCTTTGTCATTTCATTTCAGCTTACTTGTAGTACTTGGTGTATAACCAATGTCACTAGTTATATCAGCTGATCTTGTCACTTTTGCATGACCAGTAGAGTAGATCTTACTACTTGGCATGTCAGGCTACAATAATATTATGAATATAATTCAATGTTTAAATTGTCTAAATTAACAAAATAGTTTAAGATAAAGCAAAGACTCGCATTCATGACTTTGAAGTTATTTGCAGCTTGGAACACACCCATTCTCATGACTCTTGGCCTTTTGTCAGGAGATGTATTTTCCCTACCTCTTCCTCTTTTTGTAGTACCAACTACTGAAGATGATGCATGATAATTATGAGGAGAACAAGAGGATGTAGGAAGATCAGTAGGTGCAGTAGAGGAGATGCGCTAGGTGTCATTGATGATGTTTTTTTCGTCTTGCTCTTCATTTAAAACAAGTTCAAATATTACATTTGGTTTGCCTCTTTCGTTGCGTGAACCTGTTGGCCGTTCTGCCTTTACTGATACACTAGGTGTTGTGTGGGTGCACTAAGTGTTTGTGATGGTGTACTATGTGTTGCTGATGGTGTACTATGTCATGTTGATGACTCAACACCTTCTCTTTGAGGATACCCTCTCTTGTTATGGCCTCGACATAGCATATACTACATATTATTGCAGGTCCAGTCCTAGACAGCATTCCAGATTTCTTAGTTTCTCCAGCTACTTTTCTTCTAGCCTTAGATGGTCTACCAGGCATATTTGTGATTTCTAGTGGTGAAACAATAGGGTTTGTATAAACTGGTCACATCTCCATGTTTGTGAGTGGTTCAAGAACATTGTCATAAGTCCTCAAGTACGTTTTATTATTGTAGCAGTTGTCTATATAGTCATAAAGAGAAAAACTCTTAAAGCATAATTCAGCCACAACATGTGGACATGATATGCCCCTTAACGGCCACACCTTATAGCTACAAGTCCTCCTAGCAATATCTCTTTTGTGTTGACAAAGCCCTTATTTCACTTCAAATCTAGCAACTCCATTAAACTCAATGGTACAGTCCATATACCTACTAATGTTCTCCTCTAAGACCTTCAAATCCATTGGAGAGAAATTACACTTTCAAGTACTTCGGAACTCCCTTAAATTGGCTATTTTTATCATCATATTCACTCTTGTTTTTTTCCAAGCATAGTAATGATGGTCTTGTGTCCAGCAGTCAAGATGCATGTATTAAAATACTCAGACACGTTATTGTCTATAGAATCACACTTCACTTCAGTGTTGAAGTAAATTTCGCACCTGTAATTAATGTTGTAGAACATTAAGTCACCCATCATTTTTTCTGAACCTAACAACTTTGTCTTCTTTATATTTTTTCTTAATTGAGACCAAATATACTCTTAGCTATCTTCCAAAATTATTGTCTTTTTTGAAGACCCCTTCAATCCATATCCTAGTTACCTAACATGTGTCTAACACATTTTTATGTTCACAATAAGGTAATACCTCTTTAATTGTTGCAGATGACAATTAGGTTATAATTACATATAGAAAGTGAAAATTACAAAATAAATACAGACAAATACATATGCAGAAGTTCACATACCTTATGCATATCTGCAATCAAGGTGAGACCTTCACCATCTCCAAGTCCTAGGTCATCCTTTAAGAACTTGAGATATAATCATTTCAAAACATATCTGAATAGTCAACACAATAAAATAAACAACACAACACCATTTCTAAACATATATGAACACAACATTACCATTCATTCTTACTTCAACATCACTATTCAATACCAGAATAAAGTCAGTAAGTCACATTTATAAAGCCTCACATAATACATAATTTACCAACAAATAATATTAAAAATAGTAGGCTCTTAATGAAATAATTTGCATATCTACTGGACTAACTTAAAAATTACTTAAATACATCAACATCACTACAATTGTCATGGCATCTTTGATTGTAAAGAAGTGCTATTTTGACTTGGATTATTTGAACTACTTTCCATCGTCTTCTTTCTTTGCTTCTCTCTAATCTCTTGAAGTTTTCTTGTTGAGATTGTTGCTTTGTCATTTTATTTCAGCTTACTTGTAGTACTTGGTGTATAACCAATGTCACTAGTTACATCAGATGATCTTGTCACTTTTGCTTGACCAGTAGAGTAAATCTTACTACTTGGTATGTCAGGCTACAATAAAATTATGAATATAATTCAATGTTTAAACTGTCTAAATTAACAAAATAGTTTAAGATATAGCAAAGACTCGCATTCATGACTTTGAAGCTATTTGCAGCTTGGAACACACCCATACTCAGGACTCTTGGCCTTTTGTCAGGAGATGTGTTTTCCCTACCTCTTCTTTTTTTTGTAGTACCATCTACTAAAGATGATGCATGATAATTATGAGGAGAACAAGAGGATGCAGGAAGATCAATAGGTATAGTAGAGGAGATGCAATAGGTGTCATTGATGATGTTTTTTTCGTCTTCCTCTTCATTTAAAAAAAAGTTCAAATATTACATTTAGTTTGTCTCTTTCGTTGCGTGAATCTGTTGGTTCTACCCTTACTGATGCACTAGGTGTTGTGTTGGTGCACTAAGTGTTTGTAATGGTGTACTATGTGCCGCTGATGGTGCACTATGTCATGTTGATGACTCAACACCTTCTCTTCGAGGATACCCTCTCTTGTTATGGCCTCGACATGGCATATACTACATATTATTGCAAGTCCAGTCCTAGGCAGCTTTCCAGATTTCTTAGTTTCTCCAGCTACTTTTCTTCTAGCCTTAGATGGCCTATCAAGCATGTTTGTGATTTCTAGTGGTGAAACAATAGGGTTTGTAAAAACTGGTCATATCTCTATGTTTGTGAGTAGTTTAAAAACATTGTCACAAGTCCTCAAGTAAGTTTTCTTATTGTAGCAATTGTCTATATAGTCATAAAGAGAAAAATTCTTAAAGCATAATGCAGCCACAACATGTGGACATGATATGCCCCTTAACGGCCACACCCTATAACTACAAGTCCTCCTGACAATATCTACTTTGTGTTGACAAAGCCCTTATTTCACTTCAAATCTTGCAACTCCATTAAACTCAATGGTACAGTCCATATACCTACTAATGTTCTCCTCTAAGACCTTCAAATCCATTGGAGAGAAATTACACTTTCAAGTACTTGGGAACTCCCTTAATTGGCTATTTTTGTCATCATCTTTGCTCTTTTTTTTTTCAAGCATAGTAATGATGGTCTTGTGTCCAGCAGTCAAGATGCATGTATTAAAATACTCAGACACGTTATTGTCTATAGAATCACATTTCACTTCAGTGTTGAAGTAAATTTTGCACCAATAATTAATGTTGTAGTACATTAAGTCACGCATCATTTTAATGAAACCTAACAACTTCGTCTTCTTTATATTTTTTCTTAATTGAGACTCACTCTTGGCTATCTTCCAAAATTATTTTCTTCTTTGAAGACCCCTTCAATCCATATCCTAGTTACCTAACATGTGCCTAACACATTTTCTATGTTCACAATAAGGTAATACCTCTTCAATTGTTGCAGATGATAATTAGGTCATAATTACATATAGAAAGTGAAAATCACAAAATAAATACATACAAATACATATGCAGAAGTTCACATACCTTATGCATATTTGTAATCAAGGTGAGACCTTATGCACTTGACAAACATGGTCCATGAGTTTTTGTTCTCCTTTTCAAATACTACCCAAGCAAGTAGCAGTATCTGATTGTTACCATTATTGGCCACATCAACTAACAACTGACTTTTACAAGTAACTTTTGAGAAAACAATCATCTAAGCCTATGCACTTCCTAGGATGTACCCATGCCCTCCTTAAAGTATCAAAACATATGTAAAAACTCTAAAATACTGATTCGCCAAGTGCATCGGGTTTACCAAGTTTTACAGCATAACTAGTCCCTAGATTGGTCCTCAACATTTCTTCCTTGTAGTCAAGAATTCTTCCAAATTTCACAATATGATCACCCATTATATCTTTCAACACTTGAGCTCTTGCTCTTCTCACAATAGTCTTGCCAACATAAAGTTTAAATTTCTTACTCATCTCATGCAACTTGAACACTCTTATGTTAGGTTGCTCAGTTATCTTTTTCTATAGGCTTCAAATAAAAACTTTGCATTGCACAAGTAATTTTTGGTTGTCTTGTTGCAAGTATGCTTTGACTTGTAAGTTTTTATCATGAAATTATTTGTTGTTTTGTCAAGATATGCATACAAAAGTCATGGACAGTAATCCTTGCATCTAACTCTAACTTTATTTGGCTCATTCACCCACTTCTCCACCTAAACCCTCTTTCTTACGGCATCTAACTCTAACTCTAATCTAGCCATTAGTCTCTTTTCATTTATTTAAAATGTCTTTTCATTAGTCCATTATTAAATTCAATAAATAAGATATGATTAGAATTTTTTATTTCAAAATTAGAGAATAAGCCAAAAAAAAGGAGAAAAAAGATAAATGTGAATGGTGGTCATAGAAAGGTGTTACATTATCGTGCCTACATCTAGCTTTATTATATATATAGATTGAACGTTGACATTTCAATGATTTTTGTACTTATATGAATTTTATAGTCTTTTTGAAGATTCCTATTCAATTAATGTTTTCAAGTTTTAGCCTATCACAAAGATAAATAAAATATATGTGTTCTCTTTAACTTGAAAGAACCAATCAAAATAAAAATTTAACTTTATATTGATTTATAATTTTAATAAATCGACATAATTATTTTAAGTTATTTTTTAATGCAAAAAAAAAAAACCAAACCAATTCTACCGATGTAGACCTTTACTTTCTGTCCTTTTGATTATTCCCAATTTGTTTTTCACTATTGTCATTTTGATTATTCCCAAAAAGAATTCATTTTTGTCCTTTTGATTAGTCCCAAATTATTTTTCATTATTGTCCTTTTGATTATTCTCAAATTATTTTTAATTATTTTCTTTTTGATTATCCCTAAATTATTCTCCTAAAAATTGTAAAGTAGTCAAAAATCTTTTTTTTTAAAAGAATAAATATATCAAAAAATCCAATAATTTTCTTAAATTTTTAAAAATTATTTATTTTAAACTATAAAATAAATATTCAATAATTCATGACATATGTAGTTCTTTTGTTTATTTTGATTTGTGTATTATTTTTCAAATGATTTTTTTATTTTTATTGTTATTTTTTAATATAACAAGAAAAAACAATATTTTTTCAATTTTTACCCTTGATATCAACTACTTATTCTTCATTCTTCAAATTATTTTTTTCAAGATTTTATACTAAAAAATACTCATATCATTTATGAAAACTTTATCAAAACTCTGTTACTTCACTTAATCTCCATTGCAGCAACATCAATTGATTAACAGAAAGTAAAATTGAAGAAGAAAGTTTATTGAGGGGAAGAAGAAGAAAGCTCGATTAGGAGAGCAGTTATACAATACAACTGATGAATCTACAATGAATGAAAATATCTAGCTAATGTGTGTATTTATACTGACTTGATGTAACTAACTCTGACAGCTCATTAACTAATCATCAACTAAATATCTAACTAACTACTCTGCTAAGTTTGTATTAAGGGACATCAATACAGTGTGATAATTCTTTAACAACCCCCCCCCCCCGCCCCGCAAGCTAGGGGCTACAAACAAATTTAGCATCCCTAGCTTGGACACTAAGTATGAATGCTGAAAATTGGTAAGGCCTTTAGTCAAAATATTTGCCTGCTGCTCTGAGGTAGACAAATAGATAGTCTCAATGAGACCTTGTAAGATCTTCTCGCGAATGAAATGGCAATCGATGTCAATATGTTTTGTACGTTCATAAAACACAGGGTTAGCTGCAATCTGTATGGCTGACTTGCTATCACAATGGACAGAGATAGGAAGTGTTAAAGTGATCCCCAGTTCTGTAAACAAACCAACAACCCAAACAATCTTAACCACTGTGGAAGCTATGCTTCTATACTTTGCTTCTGCAGAGCTCCTGGATATGGTAGGATGTTTCTTTGCTTTCCAAGAGATCAGAGAGTCACCAAACTTTACCAAATAACCAGTAACTGATCTCCTGGTAGTAGGGCATGATGCCCAATCAGCATCACAAAACGCCTGCAACTTTGGAGATGTTGTGGCTGAAAGAAAAATCCCAAGACCAGGGGACTGTTTAATATATCTGACCACTCTTATAGCTGTTTGCATATGGGATTGCTTTGGCTGATGCATAAACTGACTCAAATTTTGCACTGCAAATGAAATATTTGGTCGTGTGACTGTCAAATATAACAATCTTCCAACTAACCTCTGGTATACAGTTGGATCGTTAAGAGGCACATCAGTATTTGATCCAATATGCTCATCAAATTCTACTGAGGTAAGTTTGTGATTCAGTTCAACAGGAGATCCACAGGGTTGTGAACCAAACAAGCCTAAGTCTGAAATGAGTTCTAATGAGTATTTTCTCTGATGCATCACAATACCATCTTTGTTTCTGGCAAATTCAATTCCAAGAAAAAATCTAAGTTCCCCTAGATCCTTTATTCTGAATCTGGATTGAAGCATCAACTTTGTTTCTTGAATCAATTGAATATCAGTCCCTGTGATAAGTAAGTCATCTACATACACTAACACAATCACCATATTGTTCCCAGCCTTCTTAGTAAATAGGGAATAGTCTAGGTGACTTTGAGCAAAACCAAACTCCACAAGAGCAGATGACAGCTTAATGTTCCATTGTCTAGAAGCCTGCTTAAGTCCATAGAGTGACTTAAGTAGCTTACACATTTTGGTTGAATTCTCATGCCTGTCAAAACCTTGGGGAAGTGTCATGTACACTTCTTCATTGAGATCACCTTATAAGAAAGCATTGTACACATCCATTTGATGTATTATCTAGCCTTTTGCAGCAGCTAAGGCTATGACAGACCTTACTGCAACCATTTTCACCACAGGTGAGAATGTTTCTTGATAATCTAACTCTTCATTTTGGTTATAACCTTTAGCAACAAACCTAGCCTTAAATCTCTCCACTTCTCCAGAGGCTTGATACTTGATCTTATAGACCCACCTGCAACCTATAGCTCTCTTCCCAAGAGGCAAAGTCACCATAGTCCATGTCTTATTATCCTCCAAAAGTTTAATTTCTAACTCCATTGCTTCCAACCACTTGGGATGTTTAGCAGCTTCATGATATGTTTGAGGCTCAACTTGAACTGAGAACTGGCTAAGATAACTTTGATACCTCTTAGAGAGTTGTTCATAACTGATGACATCTGATAGAGGATACAAACAAGAATTAGCAGTAATTTTAGGTTTCAGAGGTTGGACAAAGTCTTTGAGCCATAGAGGCGGCTTTACTAATCTTCCAGATCTTCTTGATGGTTCTGCAGGACATGGTAGAGAAGAATTATTATCCTCATGTGCAGGTCTTTTCTGAATAGTAGGTGGTGATGTGTGAGAACATTCAACTGTCTCAGAAACACAATCAGTTGAGACAGGTGCTTCTACTGCAACAATTTCAGGTCTTTCCTCTTAATCAGATGTTAGTTTTTCCTGCAATACAAACATGTCAACAGAAGGAGGAATAAACTACTTGGTAGGAACAGGTGACCGAAAAGGAAAGATCTTTTCATGGAAGACTACATCTCTGCTAACTATGATCCTTTTCTCTTGAGGATCATACAACTTGTATCATTTTTGTGTTACTGCATATCCAAGTAGTATTGTTTTCAAGGCTCTAGGTGAAAACTTATCTCCTTTAGGCAACATTGTGGCATAGCATTGACACCGTATCACTCTCAAATAATCCAATAGAGGCTTCTTCCCATACAACATTTCATAGGGAGATTTCTGATTCAACACAACAGAATGAACTCTATTAATGATATCTACAGCAGTCTCAACACAGTGTCCCAAAAATCTGATTGGCAAATGACCTTGAAATCTAATTGCTCTGGCTGTCTCTAAAATGTGTCTATGTCTCATCTCTACAACACCATTTTGTTGTGGTGTATAAGGGCAAAAACTTTGATGTACAATCCCAAAATTCTTAAATAGTGTATCACAATTATGATTAAAGAACTTAAATCCATTGTCTGATCTCACATTCTTAATCTTTTTTCCAAACTCAGTTGATACCATCATAATAAAATCTTTTAATATAGTAACGACATCAGATTTCAAATGCATGAAGTAAATCCAAGTCCACCTTGTATGATCATCAACCAAAGTAAGAAAAAATCTCATTCCATCATATGTAGGTACCTTATAAGGCCCCCAAACATCCATATGCAACAAGTCAAAAAAACATGTTGCTCTACTTATACTAACTGGAAATTGTAGTCTTATCTGCCTAGCCATAGGGCAAATATTACAATGACTTAAAGTTGAATTGCAACTAATACTAATACTGATTATTTTCTTCAAAACATTCAAAGGCACATGCCCCATCCTTTAATGCCAAAGCTCAATGTCAGGACTTTCTCTTACTGTCATAGACTGCGTGACTCCTCATGTACCACCTCCTCTATGTGAATCAAGTACATACAATCCATCTTCCTCTCTACCAATCTCCCTCACCTTCCCAGTAAGGAGATCATGAAACATACAAAATTCAGGAAAAAATAGTGCACAACAGTTTAGTTCTCTAGTTATTTTGGAAACTAACAATAGATTGAACTTAAACTCTGGAACACATAACACATTCTTAATTACAGCACCTTCTGATAGCTGATAATCCCCTACTTGTGATACTGCAGCTGAATCACCATTGGGAAGCTAAATTATCCCAGTATTTTCTACTGATGAACCATGTTTCAACATATTGTGATTACCAATCATATGATTAGTAGCCCCTGTATATATAATCCATTTAGGTTTATCTAATGTTGTGTGTAAGACAAGAGCATTACCTGCCAGATTAGCACTAGGTTCACTTACAGTGGTCTTGTTAATCATTCCAATGAGCTAGTTGTATTGTTCAGGAGTAAACAATGATTGTTGTGGTGGTTGAATTCCTGTGTTATTCTGATGCAAAGAAGCCTGATAATCACATGTCAACAGCTTGAAGCATTGTTCTCTAAAAAGGCCCTTCATGTTGCAAAAGTCACAGAACACTGCAATGTATCCTCTTCTATGTCCTTGAGGTGGCTTATGTCCACCTCCACCTCCTCCCTGAGTGGATAAGGTTGTGGGTTCTATAACATCACTTCCACCATGACTACCACTTCCGTGTTTCTGACTTTCATCTTGTATAATCATAGTATATACTTGATTAAGTGTTGGTGTGGAGATGATCATCAAAATTTGACTCCTAGGCTGACTATATCCATCATTCAATCACATCAGAAATTGTAATAACCTTTGTTTCTCATGTTGGCTTTACATATGTCTTCGATTTATCAAGTCACAAAAAGGAGGACCAACAATGGAATCGTATTCATCCCACAGATCTTTCAATTTAGAGAAATAGGCAAAAACAGACATTACTCCCTGTGTCAAAGAAACTATCTCCTTATGTAATTGAAAAACTCTTGACATACTAATTTCGTGAAATTTCTCTTTCAAATCCTTCCAAATCAAACATGCATCAGATTTGAACAAAATTCCATTCAGTAAGGATTTGCTAACATTACTAGTTATCCATGATACGACCAAGGCATTGCATCTCTCTCATTGGATGTCCAGGTCTACCTCAAAATTTTCCTTCACGAAACTGCCATTGATAAATCTGAGCTTATTACGAGTCAATAAGGCTAATCGCATAGCTCTGCTCCACAATGAATAATTCTCTGTGCCTACAAGTTGAATTCCAATTTGTACTGCTCATGGTACATCTCCAGATGACAAATGAAGCGGATGATTATGATCTGTGATCTTCATCCCTGAGAATGGTGATTTTGAAACCATAACTTCAGCTGATGTGGTCACCATTGATAAAATAAAGCTAAATTTCTCGATCTTCTTCAATATGCGAGAAAATCCCTAAATCCAGTCAATTACTAGAAACCTCTTGCTCTGATATCATGAAAACTTTATCTAAAACTTTGTTACTTCACTTAATCTCCATTGCAGTAACATCAATTGATTAACAGAAAGTAAAATTGAAGAAGAAAGTTTATTGAGGGGAAGAAGAAGAAAGATTGATTAGGAGAGCAGTTATACAATACAACTGATGAATCTACAATGAATGAAAATATCTAGCTAATGTGTGTATTTATACTGACTTGTTGTAACTAACTCTGACAGCTCATTAACTAATCATCAACTAAATATCTAACTGACTACTCTGCTAAGTTTGAATTAAGGGACATCAATATAGTGTGTTAATTCTTTAACACCCCAACATGTAAAAAATTTAAAGTGAAGTAAGTAAAAACAAAGAGATGGGTATTTCTTATGCAGAAAACTAAACAAGTAGGATTTTCGAAAGAAACTGCATTGTAGAATTTGAATTTAAGTGCAAGTATTTGTACACAAAGTTATTGGGGAACCTATTACAACATCATTATGAGTAAAGGAAGCACTATTAGAGAGAAATGTGTTGTTCATGGGCTAACACAATCGACAATCATTGAGACGGAAGCTTCAAAGTAACTTATTGAATTTCCCCAATAAAGAGACACATTTTTCATAATTTTGACGAATCAATTCACTGCTTCCTTTTCTTGTTTCAATTGGTACTTCAGCTTCATCCTTACCTTTCTTGTTTCGAACCTCATTAGTCCACACATCTACTAGTCCAGACATTCTTCTTCTTCTTAATTTCTTATTTTTCAAATATCTATCAACTTTTTTTTTGTATATGCTTGAGAATATAGTTGTTGTGATTTGAAGTATACAAATCTCTATTTATATGCATGAGAATGTTGCAATAAACAGGATAAGGATAACAAGTATGTTGTTTTATGTTGTTTTGTATGGCGCCCACATATTTAATTTCCATGTGCGGTGTTATGGTTTGTAGCTAATGGATTTATGTGCTTTTATATTAAGGAATTTTGATAGACATAGCCGTGGGTCCAATTATATATTAAGTTTTGATTTAATTTGAAGTTTAAAAAATATATATATAATAATATTTTAATTTCAAAATTTTAAACATATCAATTTATCAAAAAATGGAATAAGGAAATAAGGTAAGATAATAGGAGTATTTATATACTCTTTTACTTACTCTTCGAATCCATGTTTCATCCAAGGATATTTTGAATTAAATCAAAAATACATCAAATAATATGGTCGTATGATCTTTAAAAAGAGATTTAATTTAACGGGCATCAGATCGAATTGTACTGATACCGTTCATGTTCGTTCTGATCCATTCCAGTTCTATTCTGGTATATAGTGAGATGGGATGGAACCAAATTTTTATCCCGATAATTCTGATCCGGTTTATCCCGATACCGATCAATAACCTAGTCAAACTATCTCGATCCGATCCGATGGTCTCATTTCGATTCGGTGCCTAGTCTTAAATTTTAGGCTTAAGTCATAGACGGCCCCTTAAAGTTGTCCGCATAATTCACTTAGACACCTCAACTAGGACTTGTACCTATTGAACACTTAAATTGTTCAAAACATATACCTATTAAACACAAAGTGCTTACGTGGCAAAATAAGTGTACCTCACTGCTGTTGAGCGCGTGAATAGGTTCCTATTTCATTTTTTAATTTTTTTAAAGATAATTTGTTACTTTTTTCACGCTTGCATACATTAACTAAATAACTATAAAAAAAACTCTTATTCAAGAAAAAGAAACAACCCCACCCCACACCCCTTTACCTGTCATCTTCTTCACTCCATCTCAAAAATCTCTTGCACTTCATTTTAGTTATATCTTTTTTTTCATTTTTTGTTAAAACGAAAAACTGAATCTGCTAAACTTAATTTGCTAGTTAAATTATTGGTTGTGTCATCCCCAATTAAACTTTTCAATGTCATATTATTTTTTTAAAAATCTGGCCAAATTTCTTTGTCATGATCCCGCCACACCCCTTTACCATACACTCCTTGATTATTATTTTTACTAGCGGCATTCCACACTTACTAATATTATCAAAAACTAAAATGAAATGCGTCAAAAATAATTCCGGTGAAATTCCATTTTTTCCGGTAAGACTAATACGAATCTAAAATTATTTTCTTTCAAATTGTTAAAAAATTCAAATCCTAAAGAACTCACAACATAGAAGAAGAAGAAAAAAAAATATGAGAATTTGAATTGATGATTGAAAAAAAAGTGAGATTGAGAGAAATGACAACTACAATGTTGATGGATATCGAAATAAACGAGAGGGGCAGATGTATGAGTGGAAAAAAGAATACGTTGAGACAAAAAAGGGTGGAACGAAGATGATTATTGTTGATTTTAGTTGCGGCGGCTCTATGCGTGTTCCGGTAAAGAAAGCAGAAGGATGGACGCAGGGTGGATGGGTGGGTTGGGTGGGGTGTTCTGGCAAAGAAGAAATGAGGTAAAGAAGAGTTTTTCTTTTTGTTAAAAACATAGTTTTTCTATTATTTTTTACTTATTATTATGGACGAAATGCCACATGTCTTTTTCTTATTTGTTACTATTTCACATCATTCGCAAGTGTATGACACACACTCTCTATTTTTAGTTGATTGTCACACAGTGTTCAATATGTATATTTCTTTTTAACTAATGAAGGTGTTCAATTGGAACAAGCGCAAGATAAAGTGTCTAAGTCAATTATGCGGACAACTTTAAGAGGCCGTGTATGACTTAAGCCTAAATTTTAACTAAAAGATATTCCTCTGTCACAAAGAATGATTAGAACCGAACTAGTATGAACATATGTGCTACCATATTTATTGTGTTTTACCCAACTCTAAAGAACAGGCTAAATAATTAACAGTATATTGGTAGTAGGATATATATACATTTCAAGCCCTTTTTTGGAGAATTACTTTGGACATATAATATAATATGTCCTGTCTAATTAAAAAATAAATGACTTGTAATGTGAAATTTCAAGTCAATACTATTAAAATAAATGAAATTAAAAATATAACATAAGTCCTAAATTCAAAACAAAAAATTTAATATAATATTCTTATGTCAAATATCAATATAACATACATAAATATGATTTCAAAGAAAAGAAAATAAACAATGACTTTCATCTTAATTGAAAAATTAGAATACTAACAAAAATATTTTAATGAAAAAAATAAACATAGAATTACAACAATAGATAATACGAAAAAATGGCATGAAATCACATAAAGTAAAGATTGAGAATGCGAAAGAAATGAAATGTAAATAATATAAAAAAAATATTTAAAAAAATATTAGAATAATAAAAAGGAATTTAAAATAAATAAATAAATAAAATAGTAGTAATAGAAAAAAGAAATGAAAAACTAAACAATTTATAATTACACCACATAATTATCAGCAATTCACAATTTTCATGAGAATTAAAAAATATAACTACCCCTATCAAGTACAATTAATTACCTACTAATTAAATAATTACATAACCAATTAAATGTGTTATATATTATAATTAGGTTCAATTACACTAAAACAAATTATCACAGTAACTTTCCAAATAAACATTTAATATTTTCTTCATTAGAAAGAAAGGAGTATTAAAGTTGAAAAGTTGAATACTATGTGGGTCTAAGAAAAGACAAAACAATACACAACATAAGCCTGCCTGGAAATCAATCCGTACACGTCGTAGGGGTCAACAATACCGAGTTGACTTAACTTTGCTCTATCCATTTTATTGACTCACAGCTACCCTCTCTGTTTTACTCCCTCCGTCCCTTTTTAGTTGTCCACTTTAGAAATGGCACACAGATTAAGGCAATAATGATTAGCACAGTGAAATTACAATTTTACCCTTATGACAACTTTTCACTTCAAAATTACAACCACTTTTTTGAATTCAAGTGAAATAAATTGGAGGGAAACAACATACACTTTTACAATTTTCAAGAAGTGTAAATAAGGGTATAATAGGAAAAAATTTGTTATCCTTTCTTGATTTGTCAAAATAGACAACTAAATAGGGACAACTAAAAAAGGAAATATGGACAACTAAATAGGGACAACTAAAAAAGGAAATATGGACAACTAAATAGGGACGGAGGGAATAATATTTTTTTAAAATAATATATTTATTATTAATTTTTCATATGAAGTGAACATCAAATGACAAATTAAAATGAAGAAAGTATCATTTATTTTCATTGGTGCTGAATTTACAAGTGTTAAAAAGTTCTTTGAATAGATTAGATGAATCATATTTCCATGAGTAAACTTTATCACTCTTACATATCTCTTATGTTACTTGAAAATACATAAATTCATTCATAACTAATTCTTACATTATTAACATTTGAGTAACTGTATCTGGCTTTTAAAATAGTGCATGTGATATTGTATGCCTTGTAAAAATTCCAAGTCATCCAAATCCTAAATACTAGTGAAATTGATAAATTAGTATAATAAAGTAAGGTCCGAATGGCAGAGAATAAGGTTGTTACTTCTCCTGGTGTGAACATTGTTTGTCAATATACATAAAATTATATACATACTCCCAATATTTAACTTTTCCTTTATTAATTAAAAATGTATGTATATATATTCGTTGAAAAGTTGGTAGGCAAGCTGCCATCAGGTGATTTCTCCCTCAGGTTTCTCAGGCCCCACATGTAATATTATGTGCCTAAGTATTTATGATACAATCTTGATTGAAAAACAAATTTAATTTGATAGTATCAAAACTAAATGGGGATGCAATATGCGTAAAATAGGAAATGATCAGAAGCTATGAGCAATATAGGCATTAGCAGAATCAGATGATTCTCTATTAAAGTAATGTTGAATTTCATTGTCTGAATTCATCAATTCATCCCAGAACTCTTCTTCTTCTTCTGTGTTCATTCCCTGTTGTAACTGCGAGGGCGGTGATTGTTGTTGCACTTGCAGGGGTGTAGTATTAGTATTATTGTTGTGTTGTTGAATTGATGTGTAATCTGCAAATGAGAAATTAAGCTTGGCTCTTGGACCTCTAAATTCAATAGCTGCTCTGTCATAAGCTCTAGCTGCATCCTCTGCTGTAGTAAATGTTCCAAGCCATACTCTGGCTGCTCTTCTTGGATCTCTAATTTCCGCAGCCCATTTTCCCCATGGTCTCTGTCTCACTCCTCTGTAATTCTTCTTTTTCTTCTTCGCAACAATCTTTAAAGCCTTGTTGTTGTTACCAGCTGATGAGGTTGCAAAATAATTGCAACCTAAACAACCATTTATTTTGCAGAATTGACAACGCTCTGGTTCTGCCGGTACATGAAACAGGGGCGGCTCAATAGAATAGGACATGCTCGTACAAGGTAATGAAATTGCGGCACTGGCACTGACATCCATGACAGGAGAAGTATGGGTAGTAGTACCTGTAATCACATTGGTTAAAGCATTAACCATGATTGAAAACTCTTGTTCATCAGTAAGTTTTGTTGACCTCTGCATATTTGAAAATTTTGGTCTTTGGTGTTCAGATGGTTGCTTTTTTCTAAATAAGTAAGTTATATAGTTGAGAAATGAAGATGAGTACACTCAACAAACACGGGGTTTGATTTTAGCTTAGCTGGCATCTTCAAATTAAATTAATTGATTTTATATGCACGTGGGATTTTGATTTTTTGTAGGTAATAGTTGACGGTGAATGTCACTTTCGTGGACATCTTTTCGCTTTTTTGAGCAAAGGACGGTTATAAGAGGAATGACGTAATGTCTTACCTTACACATTACACAAAGAAAGAAGTGGAATTTAGGGGACAGTTTTGGCAGTCAAATAGATCATTCTGTCGCTTCGAGGCAAAAACCTCCAAAACTATATAGACTACTTTTATCAACTTTTTGTTCATTCATATACCTACTTATCCTCGTGTTTTATTTATGCATAATAATATAAATTTCATTAAATATTCTAAAGTCTATTAAATAATAAAATATTTTGTATTAAGTAAAAATAGTAAGTTCATAAAAAATAATAAGATGTCATTATATATTTATACAGACATATAATTGATTTTATAGAGAAAACATTTGGTTAGTACTTAGTAGTTACATGATTTTCAACAAAATCATAAGTTACTCTTTTGAACCAAAAAAAAGTATAATTAAACTTACAATAATAAATAAAGAGAAATCATAAAGAGAACTAAAAAAATGCAACATTTTTTTTACCCTGCTTACAATTTCAATCATTAAAATTAAAAAGAAAAAATATGAAATCAATACACAATATTTCGAACTCTTGTCGACATCCATATTCACAAGCCGATCACTATTCAATATCTTTCATTTTATTCTTCCAGTCAAATTAAAGAATGAATAATTTAAGTATTGGAAACATAACAATTAAAAAAGCTAATGTGATCATTTGTCCAAAGTCTTACAATGTTTTTATTTGTAGAACTATAATATGAATAACAAATAATGTCAAGAATATGACTAAATTATTTAGAGATTATGATAATAAAATCATGGAAGTTATGAAAATAATGATCATTAAATTTTATATTAAAGAATATAAATGAATAGTTAATTGACATATTTATTATTCTACAATAAAAATAGAGAAATTGTAAAAAAAAATGAAAAAAAGAAAAAGAAAATTCTTAGACAAGATTATACTCCCTCCATTTCAAATTAATTGAATTATTGAGGTGTTTCATACCCTTTAAGAAAATAAGATTAAGACATAAATTAGGTATAACTTTCCATTTTCACCCTTATTAATTATTATCAAATTTATGATTAAAATAACTAAACATTAATTAATAACTAATTTCAATACTCAATACTAACTAGTGAAGGGTAAAATTGAAAGAATATTTTAAAAGTAGTCTTGAAATCATAAAGAAATCAAATTCAAATCATCTTAGTTCGAGAGATACGCCACTAACGGCCCTCGAATCATGAAATCATGGATAAATCTTATGAGAGAAGAATCAAGAGAAGAACAAGTACGCACTATTGATTTATCAATAAAATTTTCATGTTTCTTCATTTATTTTTTTTGTGATTGTACTTTATTTTTTGTCACTTTAAAATGTGTTGCAAACAAGGTTTTATTATTCTAACTTTATATTATATTATTTTTTTCATTAAAAAATTTCATTGTTGTTCTTACTTCATAAGGTTTGCATATATCCTACCTTCTCGAGACTTTGCTTGTAAGATTACATTGAATATGTTATAGCTATTCAATTTATATACGATAACTAGAAGAAGAAAAAAAGCATTACTATGAAGTTTGGTTTTAGGCCCCCAAACTTGTTGAGACAGTTTTGATAACGAATAGGGTTGATTAATAAAAGAACACTTTTATTTATTGCTTCGTGAAAGATGTACTTAGTCAAATATAAACAAGTAAATATGAATAAAAATAGTTCTATAATAATAGTAGGGTGAATCGTATGAATGAATACAACATTAATTGGAAAAAAAATACTCTTTTTCTTTCAATTTATTCGTTTCATTTTCCTTTTTAGTTTTTTTTAAAAAAAAATCTTTTCTTTGTTGTAAGCTTTTTAATTTCAATTTCTACTTAATATGTTCAAGATCACAAAATTCAAATCAAATAAACAAATAAATAATAACGAAAGAAATAGTTAATTAGTTATTGAAAAGCTTGCACCAAGTACATAGACGATGAACATGAGGTTAATTAGACACAAATTTTAAATCTTTATTCAGAGTAAATCCAAAGATCGAGAGTTATGTGGTGTCAATCGTTCTAGCTATTTTTCTTTTTGAATGAATTATTATATTTTTTTTCTTTTGAATGAATCATTTCTTTTATATTTGTATATGATTAATAACGAATAACCAAATTGAATCGAAACCAATAACAACAAAGTGATAAATATATATTTTCATTTGACTTAATATTAATAATTTCAAAATCAATTGACTTAATTTGATTTTAAATATGAACAATAACCGATCAAAATTGACCCATGAAATCTCCCGTGCATATAGTTTTGGTCCTCTTGTCTTCCAAGCGACAGGATGACCTATTTGACTGCCAACTTGTCCCCCAGTTTTTTCTCTAATGGTCTCAGCCAAATTCCAAAATTACCCCTATATGACATTACGTCATTCCTTTCATAACCGTCAAAAAGGCAATAGGAACAACAATCAGAGTGTGAACACTCTCTTTCCTGCCGTGTCATCACCTTTTCATGCCACATCATCCACAAATCCAAATCCCACGTGCACACAAAATTAGTTGATTTAATTTGAATATGCCAGCTAAGCTAAAATCAAACCCGTGTAAAATAAGTGTATTCATCATCTTCAGTGTTTTCGTATATAAAAGCAAATAACTCATCTGAACAACAAAGACCAAAGTTTTCTCTGCTTTTTTCTTTCAAATTTCAACGATGCAGAGGTCAACCAAGAGACATAATCAAGAACAAACAGCTTCAATGAACAAACAAGCCAAATTTAGTGATGAACAAGAGTTTTCAATCATCGACGTTGCTGCTTTAACCAATGTGATTACAGGTACTACTCATACTTCCGCCAGTGCCACAATTTCATTACCTTGTACGAGCATGTCCTACTATTCTATTGAGCCGCCCCTGTTTCATGTACCGGCAGAACCAGAGCGTTGTCAATTCTGCAAAATAAATGGTTGTTTAGGCTGCAACTATTTTGGAACTGCTGTTGGCGATAACAACAACAAGACATCAAAGATTAATGTTGCAAAGATGATGAAGAAGAAGAAGAAGAAGAAGAAGAATTACAGAGGAGTAAGACAGAGACCATGGGGAAAATGGGTTGCGGAAATTAGAGATCCAAGAAGAGCAGCCAGAGTATGGCTTGGAACATTTACTACAGCAGAGGATGCAGCTAGAGCTTATGACAGAGCAGCTATTGAATTTAGAGGTCCAAGAGCTAAGCTTAATTTCTCATTTACAGATTATACATCAATTCAACAACACAACAATATTACTACACCCCTGCAAGTGCAACAACAACAACAACAGGGAACTAATACAGAAGAACAATTCTGGGATCAATTGATGATGAGTTTCAACGGAGAATCTTCTGATTTTGCTAATAGCTTCTGATCACTTTCCATTAAATACAAGAATTGTGAAGGACAAAAATAAAAAAATTTAGTTTTGGTAGTACCAAATTTTACTACTTACATTTCTGTTCCCAATAGTTAGGCACCGTAATAGAATTTTGTACGGAGAATATTACAAGTGGGGGCCTAATGATTTTGATCGCAGCTTCCCTACCAACTTCAACGAATAAATAAAGAGTAAAACTAAATGGCACAACACTTTTTTGTCACGATCTGGCATGACATTGCGAAATGATAGAAATAGCCTTTTGGCTCTTTGACTCCAAAACCATTTAAATTTCCTTTCAAAAAACAAAGTCACCTTTGATTTTTCTTTTTTATTTATTTTACTCATTTTATTTCATTTACTTTACTCTTCCAATATCTTTACTTTCTTTTTTACTTAATTCATTTTATCTCTCATTCTAGAAAATGTTTTTTAATTTTCTTATATTTGATTGACTTAAATATTTTAGAAAATATTTCTCAAATAAACTTATTTTCCTCAACTAATAATTTTTTCCTTACCTCACTCCGTACTCCGACCCTCCCCATTCAAAAAAAATAATAATTTATTTTGTTACTACACCCAAACTAGCCCCTCCCCCCCAACAAAAAAAAAATTAACAACATAAAATTTTATTTTTCGAAAAACAGTTTAAAGTTAGATTTTTTCTATTTTTTACCCCGCTCAACTCCTGACTGTCCCGGCCCCTCTTTTCACAAAAAAATTTAAATTTATTTTTGAAAAAAATAATTAAATTTTCATTTTCTTTAGTCCACACTTACCCCAACCACCTACCCCCACCCCCACCCCCCAAAAAAAATTAAAAATTGTATTTTTAAAAAATATTTTTCATTTTGTTCTTTCATATATATACTAGTGAAACTATTCGTGCTTCGCGCAGTTGTTATGAAAATTAATAAATTAATTTATTTTATCATTTATAAAAAATAATTCTATGCACTGCTAATTTTTAATTATAATGAAGTAGTATGGAATATTTATATTCAAGCCAGTGACATAAAAGACAATGTAAATTTTTGCCTTCATATGAAACATGATATGTTTTTTCAATATGCTAAATAGACTTTATTATGCATATGGTAGAACAAACAATTTAGAGGTCATATTTTGAAACAAGAATCTATGTATTAAGTTGAAAACAATACATTTTTTGTTTAAATTTTATCTATCTTTTGAGTACTCGATTGTTTATGATAACACCAATTTTGATACTAATTTTTTTTTGAACTTCCACATTACGTCTTTTTCATCACATTTGTTTACTAGTTATATATTAAAGAAATGTTTTAAAAATTATAACAATGAAACAAATAGGAGTTATCAATAACATTTAAGAATAGAAGTTATATAGAAGATAAGAGACATGAGTTATCATAACTTTAATATATAATATTATTATGACATTAAGTACATTAATCGTTGTGCATTAATTTTATTTGTAAAAATAAATAAATGATTGAAAAATATAATGGGTAAAAATCACAGAAATAAGAAAAAGGATAAATAAATTGATTGCATAAAAGATGTGTCATGTTACAATCTCATCAAAGACCACAATTAAATATTATAGAGGCATAGATTTTTATAATTATGTAGCTAAGGCATAAAAAATAATAATTTACATTATTATATTCACAAAGTAATAGAAAATAAAAATAAAACTTCTAAATACATTTCAAGCAAGAAAAGAACAGCGACAAAAACAAATTGTTATATATGCATAAGCATAAGCAATGATGTCATATAATAATTTATTTCATCTTTAATTTTCTTTGAGAGAAAAATAAGATATAACTTATTCTCATAATTTTTTTGATTGAAATAAGATAGTTATATTAATTATGTTTTACAATAAAAAGTAGGATCATAGAGGACTAAATGAGTAATGTTGTCAATATGTGTACTTAAGTTACTATATATTACAAGTCAAAATAAAAACAAATTCTCTAGTAAAAGTAATTCCTAACGGTGCTTCAAAAAATATTCTTCTAAGTCTTCCTTCGAGAAAACATACAATAAATAAATAAATAAAGGAGAAAGTAATACAATACAAGCATCACTTTTACATTTTTCATTATCAAATAAATATGAATTCAATAAATCAATTCAAAATAAATTATTTAATTATAATAATCTAAAACACAAAAAATATGAA
Organism: Solanum stenotomum; assembly: GCF_019186545.1. NCBI lineage: Eukaryota > Viridiplantae > Streptophyta > Magnoliopsida > Solanales > Solanaceae > Solanum > Solanum stenotomum. The sequence goes on along the minus strand of NC_064286.1, from coordinate 45,763,676 downwards.
TAATTGTTAATATGATATTGTTTATGTATGGTATTTATGATATTTATATTCCCATCATGTCAAATTAAAAAATAATTATATCAAAAAAGAAAAAATAATTTAAACTATACTCGTAAGTTATGAAATTATCAAGACTAAAATTAAAGGGTATGAGTTATGAGTAGTTATTATTTATAAATATATTAAATTAGAAAAACTTAAAATATTAGAAGTTATATTTGTCATTTTATAATAAGAAAAAGGGCACAAAGAAATTTTCGACGAAAAAAATGTCAAATAACTTGAGCATAAATTTAACTACCTTATACATACTCTTAATAACAACAATTACATGAATAATGTAAAAATCAAGCTAAAAAGATATCAAGAAAATATACAATAAATAAACAAATAAAGGAGGAAGTAATACAATACAAGCATCATTTTTACAACTTCCATTATAAATATATATATATATATATATATATGAATTCAATAAATCGATTCATCAATTTATAATTCTTCGAACCCTTATCGTTATTGGTATTCATTTCACAAGGCGGTCTTCATTGAAAAATTTTATTCTTCAAAAAACATAAATATAATACCACATGAAATATATATATATATACTTCAAATATGAAATAATAGAATGATCATATTTAAAAAGATAAAATGATGGAATACCATAAGGTGTTTTAAATTTTAAATTAAATATTTAGGAGTTATGAATATGAAAAGTATGAGTTATGAATATTATTAAGAGTGAATATGAAATAAATGAGTTGTGAATGTAAGACTTTTAATAAGGCAAATAAAGGAGGAATAAAAACAAAATAAAGAAGTGAGGAAATAGTTGCTTAATGTCTATAGTTATGTGAGAACTATTTCATGAAAATGGATATAAACCTTTGTTGTTTGAATGAATCTCAAGAAATAGTTTTAGATTTTCTAATAAATTATACAAATAGAAAAAAATAAGAAAAATGTCAAAAAATTGAATAAAAAAAATGAAATTGAATTTTTTTTAACAATCATACTAATTTATTGTGTATAAGTTATTATATTAATTATTATATTTATTAATGAAGAATTGAGAAGTCACTCCAAATTCCAATTATGCATTATCCTTTCTTAATTACATTCAATTATTCTACTTTAGCTATGAAAATATGAAAAAATAAAGAAAAATATCAAAAATAAAGGACAAAAAAAAATATGAATGGTGGCCTTAGAGAGGTGTCACATCATCTTATATATATATATATATATATATATATTATTTTTTATATCAGAACAAAAAAACTGTACTAACAATATTGAATTAATGTACTCAACTACGTAAAATAATAACCTTTTAAAATATTTACATATAAATAATAAATATTAGTTAATTTTAAATTTTGTTACTTTTTATAAAATTCAAGAGCGAGGTAAATGTATTTATTTTATTGTTAAAAATAATAATAACATGACATGACATTTCATTAGGAGTGAGGTTTATATTTTGAGGAAAATAGGAATAACTCAGTAATATTGTGGTCCTAAAAGAAACAAAAATGATTACAAGACAAATTTCCAAACATGGATGATTATCTAAGGAATTTTCTCTCAAATTTCTTTTACGTCGCAATTCAATACTTTCTCCATACCATATTAGTTGTGTTAGTTAGTTTTATATATATATATTAAATTACTTGTTTATTCATTAAATTAAAATAAAATTAGTTAAAAAAAATTTCTCACTTTGTCCCTACAATTAATACTCTTAAGGTAATATTATATAAAAAAATAATTTAACTAGAAAATAATGGATTCATTAAATGTTTTGAATTTCATATAAATTAGTAGTGTTATTCGCAACGTGAAATATAATTATTGAAATTGTAAACTATTATTATTATTATTTTGTAGAGGTATTAATTAATAAATAAATTAATAAATATTACTTTAAAGAATGTTTTAAAAAATTAATGAATATACCTTATTTCCCCCCTTAAAAACAAGTGATATTAAAAAGGAAGAAGAATGGAAGAATAAATAACAATGAAAGATAAAAAAAAATTGGAATAATAAACTACAATAAATGCTTCTTGGGCAGTGTTTTTTATTGGGAAGGAAAAAATTCTTGAACGGTGTAATTTCTTGAAACCATTTAGTGGTTTAAGACTTTTCTTTTAGTAATTTTACATTAGAGGGTACTTTGGGTACAACAAAAAAATGAATTTACCCTATCACCCTTCCTATTTCTATGAAATTACGACCTCACCCTGAAAAAGTAAGATCCTGTCATTAAGTGCCAAAAAAGTGTCCTGTCATATATATTTTCCGTATTTTTAATCCCGTGAAGAAATAAAAAATGGAGGAGTAAATAATACTCCCTCTGTCCCTATTTATTTGTCTATTTTTTCTTTTATAGTTGTCCCTAATTACTTGTTCATTTTGACAAATCAAGAAATGACAATTTTTTTTATCTATTATATCCTCAATTTAATGAGTAATTACTTTGAAAAATGTAAAATTTTTCATCCATTTCATAATTAATAGAGATAAAATAATAAACTCATTATGTCATTAATTATTTTTTTAATAGATGTGTTAATTCAAAAGTAGAAAAGTAATTATAGAGAGAGAGTAATTTGATAAAAAGGAATATGAAAGGACAAAAGAGTTAGGTATAAATTATAATATATAGTTTTGGTCCTCTTGTCTTCCAAGCGACAGGATGAACTATTTGACTGCCAACTGTCCCCAGTCTTCTCTAATGTTTCTGGGAAATTCCAAAATTACCCCTATGAGACATTACGTTATTCCTCTTGTAACCGTCCACCGAAAAGGCAAAAGCTACCATCACTTTCATGCCATGTCATTAACTTTTCATGCCATATCATCCACAAATTCAAATGCCACGTGGCCAGTAATTTAATTTGAAAATGCCAGCCTAAGCTAAAATCAAACCCCGTGTACAAAATGTGTACTCATCTTCATAAAAGCAAGTAACTTAGAAAATCATCTGAACAACAAAGATCAAAGTTTTCTTAAATAAAAATGAATAAAGTACTTGGCACGATTAACGTTTTAAATGGGTAAAAATGAATTATCCAATGGATAATATGAATATTCATATTTATTAATATTATAATAGAAATATTGTTAAAAGTTCTAAAAACAAAAAAAACATTAAAGTTTTTTTTATTACTTAACTCCACCCCCTATCAGCCCCCCACCCCTATCCCAAAAAAATGTAAAAAGAATATAAAAAAAATAAAATTAAAAGTGTTTTCTATCCCCCAACCTCCCTCCCCCTACTAGCGCCCCCGCCCCTCCCCCCACTCTATTCCAAAAAAAAAAACAGTAAAAAACAATTTGTAAAAAAAATCAATTCGTTTTATAAAAAAAATTATTTTTTTTACCATCCTACCGCCCTACACCCCCACCCCCTACCAGTCCCACCCCTACCAACCCCCATCCCCAAAAAAAATTAACAAAATTTTTTAAAAAATTAAAAAAACTTTACCACCCTACCCCCTACCAGCCCCCCACCCCACACCCCCTCTACACCCCATCCCCCAAAAAAAAAGATAACAAAATTTTAAACTTTTCCCATTAAAACTTTTTTAATTTTTTTTTATCCCTACCCCCGTACCCCCTACCACCCCCCACACCCACTATAAAAAAATGTAAAAAGACGTCTTTTTTTATTGTAGAATTTTCATTTTTTTAAAAAAAAAAAACTTTCTTACTACCCTATCCTTTATCACTTTTTTTTTTTGTATAAATGAACATCTTTTATTCATTTAACTATCACTTTTAAATGGATAATATTGATATTATTCCTTTTTATCCATTGTTAAATGAGTTGAATACCCAACTCATTTAAAATGAATAAATATGAGTGAATACCCATATTCTGCCACCCCTATATCAGACAATGAAATTCAAGATTACTTTAATGGAGAATCTTTTAATTCTGCTAATGGCTATATTGCTCATAGCTTCTGATCACTTTCAATTAAAAACAAGAATTGAAAAGGAAAAGAGAAAATAGGACAAAAAGAAAGAAATTTATAGCGGGCTTTTGCATCCCCATTTAGTTTTGGTAGTATCAAATTTGTTTCCTAATTTTAATACTTGCCTTTTTCCCCCCAATATTCACTCTGTCCACTTTTAATTTTAGTAATTTTTAAAATTAAATTAAATTTTATTAATTTGATATTTTAAAACAAAAAATTTAGATATTAAAAATTATATAAAAAGTACTATAAATTGCAATAGTTTGATATTTATATGGTGAAAAGATATACCATAAAAGGTTAGTCAAAATTATTATAGTTTGATCCTAAAAAAGAAAGCACAATTTTCACATATAGCAAACATAAAAATCATATTTGTATGTTATACTTATAATTTGCATAATTGCGCTCCATAACAAATTTTATGTTTGTTATGTAACTTTTCATTTGTATAATTCGATGTATACATCCAATTTTATACAAATAGTTCAGTTTTGTATAAACTCATTTATACATTGTAATTTGTATAATAAGATCTGTATTTGTATAATTATAAGTGTATATGACGAAAATATATGTATTTGTATATACACTTTTCTCTTGTTTTATACAAACACAAATGCATTTTATACATTTTATACCGAAATGTATAAAATGGCTAATTGTATATAAAAAATGACTAATTGTATATCGAATCAGATGACAAAAAAATGGGATGTTTGTTGCAAATTACAAATAAAATAAACTATGACTATAACATTTAATTTGAATTAATAGTTTGTTATTTCATACAATTTTCCAAAAAGAAAACCATAAAAATTAGAAGTAGATGGAGCGAGAAGTTAGGTACCATACTGGAATTTTGTACGGAGAATATATATATATATATATATTACATGTAGGGCATAATGATTTTGGGAGTCAATTCCCTAAATGGTCACCCAAGTTTAGGGATAACCATTTAGGGAATTGCCTTGAAATATCATTTATGTTTCATTTAAGATCAAAATATCAACTTAACTATTCTTATTTTCCTCCAAATATACTTGACACTTTAAAAACCTTACTCTCTCCTAGTTGGCATGTCATGTCATTGAAGCTTTTTTTTTTAAGAATAGACTTATTTAATTCATCAAACTCATTTAACTTAAATAATGATCTTATTATTTTCTAAAAAGTATATATTATTTATTAAGAACAAATTTTCATGCTTAAGAATCTTTTATCATAATTAATTTTTTAATTTTGTATGCTATGAAGAATTGCTTTTTAAAACTTACTATAATGTTATCAATTTTGAATACTTATAAACACATATATTCAAAAAAATATTAATATATAAATCACTCATAAATGTCAACTTACATCAATTAATCATATATTATATAATGGATCAATAATATTATAGGTCAATTAACTATTAAAAATAATTAATTGGATACTTTAAAATCCATGCTTACAAGATCTTTTTTTGAAAAGAAAATAAAAAGTGAATAATATTTATATTAGAAAATAAAATTTTTATTTTTATTTATCAGTATATTAATCTCATATAATATGTATATTATTGAATTAAAATAGGCAATGTAATTAATTATTACTTGTATTTCATGAATTTGGGATGAGATGAGAATAAATATTGATGTTTAATTGTATGATAAGTTAAAATATAATATAATATAGCAAGAATAAGAATAAAAAGTTAAATTAAATAATAATTTTCTCTTTCTTAACAACTTTTTTGTCAACCTTACAAATTTATTTGAATACTTTTATAAAAAAATTTCTTAAAATTTTCAAATAATTTATTTAGGGATTTTTAAAATTACCAAGTAATAATTACACACAGTTTATTTCATTGTATTTTGTTTGGTAAAAAGTATAAAGGAATTAATTTTTTTAATTTTTTTTATAATCTTCATAAATTCTCATGTAATTTATATATTTGCCTTGTAGAGACATAAGTTTGATGAATTAAATAGGTATATTATTTTTTAAAATGATGATTTAATAACATGACATATCAACTAGAATAGAAGGAGATTTTTGAGATGTTTAGTATTTATTTATTTTTGGATATAAAAAAGTAATAATATTATTCACTTTCTATTTTTTTTCAAGAAAAAAATATTGTAAGCATGAATTTTAAAATACACAATTAATTTTATTATAATAGTTAATTGACATTTAATATTATTGATTCATTGTAAAATTTATGATTAATTGACGTAAGTTAGCATTCATGAGTGATATGTATATCAATTTTTTTTTTTGAATGTATATGTTTATAAGTATTCAAAATTGATAATATTATAGTACGTTTTAAAAACCTATTCTTCATAACATAAAAAAATAAAAAGTTTAATTATAATAAAAATTCTTAAGTATGAAGATTTATTCTTAATAAACTAATATTTTAAAAAATAATACTAATATGATCATTATTTTAGTTATATGGGTTTAATGAATCAAATTAGTCTATTATTAAAAAAAGACTTCAATGACATGTCATGCCAACTAGGAGAGAGTGAGGTTTTTGAAGTGTCAAGTATATTTGGAGAAAAATAGGAATAATTGAGTGATATTTTGATTATAAATGAAACATAAATGATATNTAATAATATTATTCACTTTCTATTTTTTTTCAAGAAAAAAATATTGTAAGCATGAATTTTAAAATACACAATTAATTTTATTATAATAGTTAATTGACATTTAATATTATTGATTCATTGTAAAATTTATGATTAATTGACGTAAGTTAGCATTCATGAGTGATATGTATATCAATTTTTTTTTTTGAATGTATATGTTTATAAGTATTCAAAATTGATAATATTATAGTACGTTTTAAAAACCTATTCTTCATAACATAAAAAAATAAAAAGTTTAATTATAATAAAAATTCTTAAGTATGAAGATTTATTCTTAATAAACTAATATTTTAAATAATAATAATAATATGATCATTATTTTAGTTATATGGGTTTAATGAATCAAATTAGTCTATTATTAAAAAAAAACTTTAATGACATGTCATGCCAACTAGGAGAGAGTGGGGTTTTTGAAGTGTCAAGTATATTTGGAGAAAAATAGGAATAGTTGAGTGATATTTTGGTCCTAAATGAAACATAAATGATATTTCAAGGCAATTTTCTAAACTTGGGTGAACATTTAGGAAATTGACTTTGATTTTGATGGCAGCTTGCCTTCCAACTTCAACGAATATATATATACATTTTTAATTAATAAAGGAACGTGCATAAATTAAAATTAAATATTGGGAGTATATTTGATGTATTGACAAACAATGCTCACACAGGAGGAGTAACAAAGCTATCCACTAGCCATTCAGACGTTACTTTATTATATTGTTATATCAGATACGGAGTCGCATTTTGTTAAGGAACGTTTTATTCCTTAATTTGGAGCTTTTCGGTGCTAATTCGAATTTAATCGGGATTTAATATGGATATCGGACATCGGATGAAAAATAAAAAAAACTTATCTCTACATAACTAATACATGCATAAAATATTACATTAATTTTTACTCTTAACTAATCTCTACCTTACTAATATCCTTATAATTCTAAGTTTCTAACCAACTACCAAACAGTCCCTATATGAATGTACTTAGTATTAAATAACAATCATATAAAATAACATTAGATTTTACATTAAACCTAGAAAAGAATTATTATACTTATAACTTAAATAAAAATCTACAAATATAAAAGTTAAAGAATAATATGTATATGACAAGTGTAAAATACATTTTGCATAAAGGACGGAACTCAGTGGCGGATCCAGGATTTAGAGTTTGTGGGTGCCAAATAGGATTCGAACCCGCAACATCAACCTTCTAAAGTTGTCCTCCTACCGTGGCACCACAAGCCAATTTTGTTCTGTGGGTGGCACGCTTTATATTTATATAAATATTATATATATATATATATACCTATGTATATATAGAGTTTCCGTCGAAGTTCGGGGGTGGCGTGGCACCCCCACAACCCTTCATAGATCCGCCACTGAAGGAACTTGATTTTCAAACAAAAGTTCAGAGATTTAATTGATTTTCACCGTTAAATGTATCATTTGAAGAGTTAAAATTTAAAATTATAACAAAAATATCATTTTTTTTAAAAAACAATTAAAAATATTAAATAAATTAAAACGAAAAAAAGAAGTAGCCGTCAGTCAATAAAATGGATAAGAGGATTAGAGCATAGTTTAGTCAACTCGGTATTGTGGACGCACAACATGTACGGATTTGATTGTTGTGGGTTCGTCCTTACCAGGCTGGCTTGTGCTGTGATGGTTTGTCTTTTCTTAGATATTTATTTATTCTTCCAACTTTAATAGTACTTTCTATATCAATTTAAGTAAAATTTATTAGTTGAGTGGACATAAAATTTAAAAGAAGAATAAAAATCTTATAATTTAAATATTATAAAACTATTGATGTTGTGACAAAATTTGTTATTAAATAAAATAAAAAAATTAGAATTATACTATCTTTTAATTTTTAAAGATCTTTTTGTTTTTAACGGAGTAAGAAGTAAAAGGATGACATAAATTAAATTCAAAAGAGTATCTGATTTCGATAGTTAGAGACTACAGAGGTTATAATTTTTCGATCGTGAAGCCATTAATTTTTAAACATTGTCCTTTTCTATTCAATTTGTTTGACACTATTTTTTTATTAGCTTATTTAGAAAAGGTTGACACGTTCATAAAATTAAAAATAATCAATTATTTTTATATTCTACCTTTAATAAAAAAATTTATAGTTAAAATATTATAATATGTTAAGATTACAAATTTTAAACTTTTTAAAAAATATATAAGTATTAAGAATTATTGAAAATTAAAAATAATTTAAATTGAATATAATCATTACTTTTACCAATCAAATATTTTTCAACTACTGTTGTGTTCATTCACACCACTATTACTGTTATATTAGTCTCTCTGCGCATCTTTATTTGTTTATATTTGATTTGGTACATTTCATATAAAGTAATAAATAAAAATTACTTTTTATTAATCATCTTTATTAATTATTAAGTCATCTAAATACTATTTTCTTTTTTTCATATTAGATGGACATCTTACTGAAAATATTTGTCTCATATTACTTGATTACTTATTGAACCAAGATATAATTATTTTTTTCTATTTTGCCCTTACAATTATATGATCTTTAGAAGTTTAAACAAATTTTGAAGATTTAAGTTTCTTTTTTCAAGAGGCTAATTACAATTAATAAAGGATAAAACCGTAAAGTTGACCAATTTATTAATGATTACTTAATTATCATGTAAAATAGAAAGTGCACATCTAATATGGGACGGAAGGAGTACTGAATAAATCCCCTAGTGTTTAATACTCCTTATATCCCAATTTATCTGACATTTTTCATTTTTCAAGAGTCAAACAATTTAAGTTTGATTAGAAATACGTGCGTGAAATCTTTAATTTTTTTGAAATGAAATTTATATACTTGTAAAGTACGTAAAAAGTACTATAAGTCACAATAATTGACAATTCAAAATAATTAAAAGATATATGAAAATTTACAATCAAAGATATATTTGTTTGAATCTCGAAATTCAAAAAGTGTAACACAAATTAGGACGGAGGGGATAATAAAAATCAATATAAATAAAAATAAATAGTTATTTTAATATAGTGAATAGGTAAAAGATGGACGAAGGGACTTCTTTGATTATTATAATTTGAGTTTCTTATTTCATTTTTCTTTCATTCTTTAGTGTAAAAATAAGAGAAATAAAAAGAAAAAAGTGTACATGAAAAAAAAAGAGAATTTTTTTTATAAACTAACTATTTCCTCCGTCCAACAATAGTTGTTCATTATACTATTTTGGGATGTGCAACAATAGTTGTCCACTTTATGTAACAACTCCAATTTCACAATAGAAACATTCAAATATTATAATCACTAAACTCGAAGTTACAATGAAAAAATGGAACTAACAAAGAAAACTATTGTAGAAGATAACTAGAAGGGAGATGAGCAGCATAGACTCAAAGAAAGAGGATGAGAGGACTAGACATTTTTCTCAACAATTTGCATAATCCCTAAACCACATACCACTACCCTTTTTGATAGAACTGTTCCCACACCACTACTTTCGTGACTTTGATATCCACATTGGGATGGACTTGGCTCATAACAATACTCTCGTCCTCAATAAGAACCTTGTCCTCAAGGTTCGAGTCCAGAACAATGTTAGTAGCACACTCCCTACCAATTGTAGCCAAGACCAATTGTGCAATATTGTCAGGAGTAAGTGTCCGTTTGGATTGACTTATTTTAGGTGCTTTTAAGCCAAAATAACTTTTAAGCAGTTTTGAAGTGTTTGGGTAAAGTTAAAATGTGCATAAGCACTTATTTTAAAGCCAAAATAACAAAAATAAGCCAAAAACCATAAGTTAGAAATCTTAACTTATGCCTTTTGGCTTACAAGTCATAAGCCAAAAACCAATCCAAACAGGCCTAAGAAAGTAGAAAAGTCGGTCCTCTTTCCTTGGAAGCGACCGGACAAGATGACGTTTCCAGTCTTCCCTGATGTCTCCTGCAAATTCCAAATTACCCCTCTCCTTTGTGTAAATATTACGGTGTGTTTGGTATGAATGAGAATGTTTTCTTGGAAAAAAATGGATATCTAACTTATTTTCTCATGTTTGGTTGGTGAGTAGAGAATATTTTTTTAATGTTTGGGTTGGTGAATGGAAAATATTTTGACGGGTGGCTTGGGTGGGGTGACCTTCGTGGGGGAGGGGGTTTCGGGGTAGGGGTAAAAATATATTTGAAATTTAAAAAATAAAAATTTAAAAATGTTAATTATTTTTTTGGATAGGGTGGGTCAGGTTGTACGGAGTAGGATAAGAAAACAAATATTAAAGAATGAAGTAAAATTTTGGAGAATATTTTCCTTAATTTTTGAAGAAAAATTATTTTCCTTAAATTTGAGAAAAATGAATTGATTTGAAAAAATATTTTTCAAAACATTTAAGTTAATCAAACATAATACCAAACACACCCAACGTCATTCATCTATGAAAGTGACAAGCGCCATGTGAACAATCACTTCCCTGCCTTGTCATCAACTATTACAAAAAATCCACAAATCCGAAATCCCACGTGACCACAAAATCAATTAACGTAATTTGAAGATGCCAGCTAAGCTAAATTCAAACGCGTGTACGATAAGCGTACTCATCTTCATTCCCCGACTATATAAAACCAAATAACTTAGAATAACCATGTGAACACCAAAGACCAAAATTTTCTCAGCTTTTTCAAATTTTCAACAATGCAGAGGTCAACAAAACTTACTGATGAACAAGAGTTTTCAATCATGGTTAATGCTTTAACCAATGTGATTACAGGTACTACTACCCATACTTCTCCTGTCACTCCCAGTGCCACAATTTCATTACCTTGTACGATCATGTCTTATTCTATTGAGCCGCCCCTGTTTCGTGTTGCGATAGAACCAGAGCCTTGTCAATTCTGCAAAATAAATGGTTGTTTAGGCTGCAATTATTTTGCAACCTCATCAGCCGCGGCTGGTGTTAACAACAACAATACATTAAACATTGTTGCGAAGAAGAAGAATTACAGAGGAGTGAGGCAGAGACCACGGGGAAAATGGGCTGCGGAAATTAGAGACCCGAGAAGGGCAGCCAGAGTATGGCTTGGAACATTTACTACAGCAGAGGATGCAGCTAGAGCTTATGACAGAGCAGCTATTGAATTTAGAGGTCCAAGAGCCAAGCTTAATTTCTCATTTGCAGATTACACATCAATTCAACAACACAATACTACACCCCTGCAAGTGCAACAACAACAATCACCCTCGCAGTTACAACAAGGAATTAACACAGAAGAAGAAGAGTTCTGGGATGAATTGATGAATTCGGACAATGAAATTCAACATTACTTTAATGGAGAATCTTCTAATTCTGCCAATGGCTATATTGCTCATAGCTTCTGATCATTTCCTATTTTATAGGGAATAAGACGCATATTGCATGCCCATTTAGTTTCGATAGTATCAAATTAAATTTGCTTTTCAATTAAGATAGTATGATAAATACTTGGGCACAAAATATTACATATGTGGCCTGAGAAAACTGAGGGAGAAATCACCTGATGATTTTGATGGTAGCTTGCCTACCAACTTCAAGGAATATATATACATTTTTAATTAATAAAGAAACGTGCATACATTAAAGTTAAATATTGGAAGTATATTTGATGTATTGACAAACAATGTTCACCCCGGGAGGAGTAACAAGGTCTGCCATTCAGACCTTACTTTATTATATCAATTTATCAATTTGACTAGAAGAGGGGTTGCCTTTTGAAAATGAGGCAAACCCCACTAATGGAACTTAAGTGGGACTTGCGTCGTGCCACGACGTTGACTAAGGCGCTTCTTGAGAGGCAACTCAAGATTTTATTGCTTTGTTTTTCTTTTTGAAATAATGATGTGTTGATTGTGTAGGTTAAAGTGTGGAAAATGTTTGAAAAGTGCAGGTTGGCGAGCTGAAAGTCTAGTCGGTGAATTGACGAATAGGTCGGCCAGATCGCCGTTGGACTCAAGACAAATTTTAAATTGTAGTCTGTAAAACTCGGCAAACCCAAGAGCAACTTGGTGAGTCGTCGACCAGGTTGGCAATCATGACTTAGTCCGCTGTTTGGACCCCCACATTAATTGGAGGTCTTGTAAAACTCGGCGAGGTAAGTGACAACTCAGTGTATTATCGAGTGGGTCGGCGAGCAAAATTAATGTCACCGAATGGGCGAGAACCGAACGGTTTTTAATGGCCAAAGGTTTAAACTTTCAAACTCTTTCACTTTCCCTCACTATTAATCTTGCCAAACTCACACCCGCAGAGTATTATCTATATTTCTTGCATTTTTATCGTATTTGAGTTGTTGATTGTGTGTTTGGAGTGAATTGCTTTACCGCCTAGAATTTTAAATTATTTTAATCGACATATAAGGTTGGTTTTTCGAACCCCGAGTTTATTTTTAGAAATTTGTACTCTTATGCAAGTGAATCTTATCTTAGTGATGTGTGCTGGACCTCTTTGATCTTAATTGTTTTCGTATGTGCCTATGTTGTAATATTTAGATTGGTGAATTCCCTTGATTGTGTGCCTTAAAATTGGTAAAAATTTTTGGTGTTGTGCTTGCATGATGTTGGGTCTAGGCAGGCGAAGTCTAAGTAGCCCGCATTTGTGCCAAATGACGTATTTTGCCCAATAATTGAGCGGTTGACGTCATTCTTAAGGGCAAAAGTCGTAAAAATGGCCAAATTTGGCCAAACCAGAAGAAGTCTGAGTACCCCGGGGGCATGGATGTATTGGGTCTGAGCTTAATTAGAAAAATGCATGCTTTGTTTTTGTTTTCGGGGGTTACGGGATTGAATTTCAGAAGTTGGGTCGAAAGTAGGCACGTTGGGTCTCGTTTGGCGAGCCGGGTCGAGCTCGCCGAACCACTCGGCGGTTCGCTGAAGTTCCCTATCCCACCTTTAATTTCATGCTAAATGTGAAGTTTGGTTCTGTAACTTTCGACGAGAAGCCTGAGGTCGCCGAATGCACTCGGCGACTTGCCGAAAGTCCTTCTTGATCGCCCTTTGTTTGAACCCCTGACCCTTAATTGCACTGTAACTTTTGGCGGGCTAATCCTTGGTCGCCGAATGCTGTCGGTGATTCGCCGAAAGGCCTTCCCATCGCCGACATGCCAAAATTTTCTGAGATTTTTGAGCCAATCCTTTCGGTGAGCCAGATCTGGCTCGCCAAAGCTACTCGGCGAGTCTGTTTGCAACAATTTTTCTGTGCTTTTGCTTGAATTGTTTCTAAATTTTCTTGATGATTTTGCAGACATGGCTACACCAAAAGTTGCCCGTATAAACATGCCACCCCGAAAGAAGACTAATGGGATAAAAATCAATGATGATCTAGCTGTATCCAGGGGCAAGGCCACTAAGCTTCCCGAAAAGGCAATTGCGTCACCAGAGGCCAACTCCGACAGTGTCAGTATCTACACCACTCACCTCTCCACTTCTCAGAGTGAGGGTGAACACCAGGAACAACAGGCTGCAGCTTCAGATCCTGATGATGATGAATTAATAGCAGAACAGAGGGCTGAGCTGCGATCCAAAAAGATGAATGATCTGTCTAGGATCAGGACTCCTCAGGCCAACACTTCTCCTACTCTAACTACAACACATATTGTGGTCCTAGCACCACCAATACAAGGTCCTCTTCCCAAATCTATGAATAGACTGAAGACTGAGGGAATGAGGACAATCATCGAGGAGAAACGTCTATCCACTGATGGGGTCATTGACAAATTCCCAGAGATTATGAGCTATCTGAAGTCTCATAAATTCCAGATCTTTACCAAATTTCGTGGCCCATATATTCCAAGTTGGGCCAGGGAGTTCTACAATGCTTATAGTGCTTTAAAACCACAAGGGAAGAAGTCGACAACAAAATTTAAATCGGTTGACTATGTGGTCGTCAGAGGTAAAAGGGTAAAGTGTGATAATAATGCCATCAATGCCGACTTGGAGTGCTCTAACGATATTGATGATGACTGTCAACTCCTAACTAGAACAAAGATACTAGAAAACATGAAAAAATGGTTGGCCCCGTTGATACTAGACGACACTCCCAGATGGCTATAGATTGGGGCAACTATTGAAAAGAAGGACCTCAGTATGGCAGTGAAATATTGGTTTGGTTTCATCAACAACACGATTGTATTAGAGATGCTCATGTGGGCCAAGCAGCGCCAGACTTCCCTCTCTTTCCCGGTGTTGATCACAAGCTATGTAGACGGGCTCAGGTGCCTAGAGATGCGAACAAGGATATGCAAGTAATTCCCACATCCTCTATCGATATCCGGAGGATGGAGGCGCAGTATTTAAAGGATGAGGCAGAGAAAAAGAAGGCAGCCCCGATGGACTCTTATTCGGTTGTGGACACAGACTAACTACCTATAGAGGCACCTTTGCCTACTTCGGTCCTTGGGCCTTCCGGTACTTCTAGTATTGCTCCTTCTGACATCCCTAGTTCCTTTGCTACTACGTTGTCTCCTAGAGTTGCTGCTGTTGCTCTTTCCCGGACCCCGCTCACTCAGACCCCATTAATGGGGCAACTTGCCATTCTGTCGATCGTCGTGCTGCCAGACTTGAGGCCTCCATTCCGGGAATGATTCAGACTACCTTGACTGATGCTGTGACACCATTGAGAGCTACAATTGATGCCCTTGCGGCTAGGATAGCGGTGTGTGAGCGTGGACAAGGGGCCACCAAGGAGGTGACGACTTTAAAGGCCGCGATTGCTGCACTGAGGAGTGATGTGGATCAGCTGAAGTCTACCGACATGTCCATAATTTTTGGGACGGTGGAGATTCTGGATGTGCCAGAGATGCCTCCGGCCACCACCGGAGATGAGGTTAGAGTTGAGGAGACAACTTATCCTAAGTTCGAAGCTAGACGGATGAGGAGATACTTGAGGTTGCTGAGGAGGCTTCATATGAGGGCCTTACTGAGACGGAAGAGGTCATGGTAGATGCAGCTGTGCAGGCTTCTTTGGCGAATACACATTTGGTTGAATCTAATGCAACTGTTATTCCTTTTGAAGTGACTTCGGGCACTGATGCCCAGGTTCTGAGCACTATACCGGGCACTGAGGCTTGAGATCAAAGTGATACACTGAGCATTGATTCCCAGACAGATGGAGCGAATGTTTAGACTGGATCCCTCTTTACCTCCCTCTCTGTCTTACTTTTTGACTTTTGTTTTTGCTTGCATTTGAGGACAAATAGTTTTTATTTATGGTGGGGTGAGGCCCACCTTTTGTGATGATTGTTCTGTGTATATATTTGGGTTTTTGAGCTGTAAATTGGGTTAATATTGCATTTTGTGGATGATTGAGCTTGTGGTTCCTTGTTTTTAATTGTAACTAATTTTTGGACCCTTTCGAAAAAATTAAGCCACCTCTTTTGTGTGTGAATGTGGTTGTTCTCTTGCTAATTTGAGTATCAGTCTTGATCAATACCGATGACTTAAATAGTTCTCATAATCAACCAAAAATGAATGTGCGGCTATGATGAGGCCAAATGAAGTTGCATAGACAATATGTGAACTCTTTGCATCTCGTTGTGACTAGCCAAGTATCAAAATGAGTCTCTTGCGATAAACATTGCACATTAGCAAAAGTGTGGAGTCTTGTTTGTCATTGGTGCCAATGCCTTGTGTGATGAGCTTACCGTGAACCATGTATGATAACACCTAGAATTTGCCCCATTGGTGCGGTTGACTAAGTGATGTAATCTCATGATATAATCTTAGACAACTTTGAAGAGTGTGAAACAATTTAACACTATACCTCTTTTGTGGCAAACCTTGTGAGTGTGTGATTCTTGTTTGAATACCCTTTAAGCCTTACCCTTTTCTTGGAAGAAACTTGATGCAAACTGTAACCTTTCTTGATTCATTACCCATATTCTTCATGATTTGTGATTTGTGTAAATAGCCAACTTAGGCCAAAAGCCTAAGTTGGGGGTGTGGTAAAAAGAGAAGGTGAATCAAGAAGTGCAAGAAAGTCCCCTTTGACCCATGGTTTGAGAAAAATGGAACTCCTCCATATAAAAAAGAAGAAGAAAAGAATGAAAAGAAAAAGAATGGAAAAGTTATGGAATAAAGTTGTGAAAATAGAAAAAGAAATGGGGTTTTCAACAATCCATGGGAAGTGAATAATAGAGTGACTTGTGAGCACGAATGAGAATGATGAAGGAAAGGAAAGAAAGTGTTGTTCACACCACATTTCATGAGGATTACAACCATTGAGCCTAAATGACCATACATTTGCACTCAACCCTGTTACAAGCCTTGTAAAGACCTTTTTGATCTTGAGTGAGCTGAAACAATTGTTGATTGGAAAATAAGGGCAAACCTATGGGTGAAATCATGCATTGTTTTCATTTTTGTGAGTGTGAGTGTTGCATTCGATTCTGGAGCTTTAAATTGTTGAACCATTGTATGTGAATATGGAATCATTCTTTGTGTGAGGGCATTTGAACACCTTTGTTGAGCTTGAACTTGCATTTGAAGCAAGTATTGTGAACTTGAGATTCTTTGGTAATGGCGAGTCACAACTTGAATCTTTGAGTGCACAATTGATCCTTGCATGAATAAGTTGAGTCTTTTTGTGTGCATTCATGATTGAGTCTTGTGTAACACTATTTGAGACATCCTTTTTGAACTGCTGAACTTGAGATTTACTTGAGGACAAACAAAAATTTAAGTTAGGGCTTTATTTTAATAGATTTAGTGTCTTCAAATGCATATATTGTGTCAATAACTGATGTAAATCCTTGATTTTCAGGTATTTGGATTGAGGAACAAAGCATGGACACTAATGAGCAAAAAGGAACAAGGCAGCTGAAAGAACGAAGAAAAGAAAGCCTAATGATCGCCTAACCCATTGAGCGAGTCGCCGAATGGCCATGATCTCGCCTAAAGTTCCAGCGTGCCAAGCCATGAAGGAGAAATCCAAGTCGGTGATAGAAAAAAGCAGTCGGCGAGTCGCCGAACTGTTCTGCGATGCAGTGCTAGATCGCCCAAAGTTACAGAACTTGAATATGCTGAACGTCAAAGCAAAAAGGAGATGGAATTGACCAAAGGGCAGATCACCAAGTGGATCAGCGATCCCGACTTATTGCGTCGAATGGTCCTTCGCAATACATTTTTGGAGACTATAAATAGATTTTTAAATTCTTAGTTTAGTATCCAAGTTTTATAATTATCAGTTTTTTAAGTTTTAGAACAGAAAGTTTGGAGACAATATTTTCCCTAGCTTTGAAGATTTGAAGAGTTCCATTTTTGAGAAATTGGAATTGCGTCTTTGAGATTCTTCAACCTTGACCTTTGTAAAGACGAAATTAATCATACCCAGTTGATGGAAACACAATTTGGTAACAATTTCTATCTTTTTATGATATCTAGCTAAAATCCAAATTCTTGGGGTGTGATTATGTGATTATGGATTGATTTAGCTGCTGGGTATTGTTAATTGATAGTGTAAATGTTGTTTAAAAGTGATTTCATTCAATAATTATGGCTTAATATAAAGGGTTGTAGTTGCAAATGCAACTCTACCCTCATGTTTTTGGCTTGCTCGAGAGAGAGGTTTTAAAACCAAGATTACTGATTTGATGGTCTGTGGGCATTGGGTTGAGTGAATCCTAAACTCTCTTCCACACATTCAGCTCGAGAGAGTGAATGGACTAAAGAGAAGGTTGTTCTTAATTGTTGCTTATTGGTGTTCTAGAGAAACCAATTTGATTCGGGGTAAATTGTTCAAGAGAAAGTTTATCCCTATTAAAGTATAGCTTATTCACTGATTTACAACTATTTACTATTAATTGAAATTACCCATTTGTCTACCTTGACCCATAATCTGATCACATCCCAAGAACCCGTCTCCTCACCTGTTTCTTAGTGTTATTTGCTGCTGTTGTAGTTTATAATTACACTCAAAATCCCTCATATTTGACACTTGTGTCACCCTAAATTTGAACTATGCTTTTATTCATAAATGTTTTTACCTATGATTGACTTGAACATATTTGTACTTGGCTCGTGAATCTTAAGCACGTACCACTTCTTGTGGGATTCGACCCCAACTCACTTAGTTGGGTTATATTACTGACTAATGATCGTTGGCACTTAGTATTGGATGAAGTGTCCTGATACATGAAATCAAGGCGCCAAGAGTGAGCCAAAACTGACCCCCAGTAAGTGGAGGTGTGCTGTGACACACCACCCCTGCGCCCGGAGCGTCAGACCACTTTCCTTCCCTGATCTTGTCCCGTACTTGTTCCTTTGAGCTGAGATTTCATTCCATTCTCGATACCAAATATCTAAACCTTCGTAAATCATCGAGAGATCTTTCATATATCCTAATCACGTCTCTTAATTTCACTCTTCAAATTAAAGAATTTTTAAGAGTAAAGTTCGAGTAAGTCTTTTGAGTCACTTTGAGAAGTCTTTTTTTCAATTTTTTTAAACTTGAATTAAGACTTGAGTACTTGGGTATGAGGATGAGCATATTTGAGTTCATTTCTTTAAATGAGTATGAAGGGACTAAGTGTTCCCAAGCATGTAAGACTTTTACATTTAAAATGACAAGAAACCTTGTTTCTAAATGAGTTCAAGAGGAATTTTTTAGCATTATCTCTTTTAAGAGAGCTTTTGAGTAATTATCTCAAATTGAGGAAGAGTTTTGTTTTCCTTAAAACATATGATCATGAGTTATATGTATTATTGGGAGTAGTATTGAGCACGGATATGGGGATGAGTTCAGACAACTCAAAATCCTCATAAACCATGTATGCTAACATGGGTAAAGGATCATACTTTTTAGATGATTTCTTATTGCTTTAAAGCATAGCTTAGTAGATCCACTTAGTTGAGGATGTCTTATACTCCAGCAAGGTATAGTACAGTTCTGGCAGCGTGGGGGAGACGTTGTATTATCACATAGCTCATATTGATAGTTGTCGGTTAGAGAATCTCCCAAATAAGAGTAAAGAGTTTATTATTGTATTTTTAAATACATTGAGGTATTATCTACTGTTTTAAAAGCTTTCTTTATATTGCATCTTTGTTGTTGCTTTTATATTGAATTGAGTTGAGTATCCTTGAGTTGAGTTGAGATGAGGTGAGTATGTTCTTCATTTTAATCAGTTCAAGTTTATGTCTATGCTTTAGAGTTCCCCTTACATGCTCGTACATTCAATGTAATGACGCCATTTGACCTGTATCTTTCATGATGCAGATACATGTATTCAGGGTGATCAACAGGCGCTCCGTTGATACCACTTGTAGTTCCAGATTTGCTTTGGTGAGTCTTCTTATTTTCGAAGGTTTTCCCATTTATCTTTAAGTTTTGTTAGGATGTCGTGGGTTTTGTCCTGACTTTCATCGCAATATTTTAGAGGCTTCACAGACAGTAGTAGTTGATGAGTCTTTTTCTTATTTCCTTTGTTGATGTTTTAAAGACTGTGAGTTAAACACTTATGTTCATTTGAGTATATTGAGTTATACTATTTTATTTATGATATCTTTATGAGTTGAGTTTGTTTTGAGATTTCTATTCAATTGAGTAAGTCTTCCGTGGAGTAATGAGTCAGGTCAAGGGTTCGCTTGGGGACCAACAATGGTTCTCGAGTGTCGGCCACGTCCAAGGTGTAGGCTCAAGGCGTGACACCTACGCAGGTCACACCCTTCCCTCCGCCACCCCCTAACCAGGCCACCCCGTCAAAAAGAAATTAAAAAAAAATTGGGAAAAATTTCAATTTTTTTAAAAAAAATCATTTATACGCCATCCCTAGTCCCCACCCATACCCCCCCTCCCCTCACCGCCACCTTCATGCCACCCTCCATCAAAATACTTCTTTAAAAAAGATATTTTTGGGAAATATTTCACCAATACATTGATTAATCTCGACAGGGACAATATACCTCGGGCTCAACTTGTTCTTCTTTTCAAATTTCATCAAACTTTTCATAGGTGTAACCTTCAATAGAACCCGCTCTCCAATCATTAACTCTAAATCACGAATCTTTCGATCCATATAACTCTCTTGCCTACTCTAAACCATGATAAGCCTATCCTCAATCAACTCAATCTTATCTAAGAACTCCCTAACCAGATATGTTCCCCACGGCCTAACCTCAAATGCATCAAACCATCCAACTAGAGATCCACATCTCCTACCATACAATACCTCGAGTCGTGCCAACTCAATACTCGAATGATAATTGTTGTTGTATGCAACTCAACTAAAAATAAAAATTTATACCCAATAACCACCAAAGTGATCACACGCACCCTAACATGTTCTCAAGGACCTCAATAGTCTAATCAGACTGACTATCTGCCTGTGTATGAAAGGATATATCAAGATTCACCCGATTTCTAACTCTTTTTGCATAGACCATTAAAAATTAGATATAAATTATGTGCCTCGGCATGAAAGAATAGATAAGGGAACCCTATGTAATCAAACTATCTTCCGAACGTAGAATTGGACTAACTTC
>NC_064286.1:45584132-45742423 GCF_019186545.1 Solanum stenotomum | reverse complement strand
AAAGGAGGTGTAATTTGAGCGTATCACCTCCCTAAATGCTTATCTGGCAAAGTGAGTGTATTTCACTCTCTTTGACAGAGTGAGCAGGCAAAACAATATTAATTTTTTTAAAATATATTATTTCATAAATATATGTATTTTTAATTATTATTCTTTTAAAATTTAATTTCTTTCTTCTCCATGGTAGCATATGCCAAATCTCTCCACCCTTATCATCCCAAAATTGACGCGCCATTACCACTTTTCCACCGGATTCATTAGTGTAAATTTCTAACAACTCTCAGGTAAATTTTTTGAAAAAAACAATCAAATCCACCATCTCCAATCACCAAAAAATAATTTCAATCAAATTAGACTCATAGTGGTCTTGGTGGTGGTGTGAATATTCTCTTTTTCGAGCTGCATTATTTGAAAGAAATGGTGGAGAGATCTTTGAGTAAGTGGAGGAGCTAATGGTGAAGGCGTAGAAATAACAAAGGCATAGGTGGGGATGGTGGTGGCAGCGAAATTCTCAGACTATGCCGACGATGGCGACATATCCCTCCGGAGAAGACAAAAGACAGCCCCCAATTTAACCCTCAATATTTTCTCTAAATCAAAGTTCTCACAAAATAGTTAGGCCAAAATATGAACGAAGAAGAAAGGTTGAAGAAGAAAGAGAAAAAAAACGTCTTTTAAAAATAGATCTATAGGTGAAATACACGTGTCAAGCGCGTGTGTTTCATCACAAGACACATATCTGGTTATGACGTTTTAAGGGGCCATTTGTTTCATTTTCAAATAATTCAGTGAGGGGGCTTTTGGTCATTTTCTCTTAATTTTATGCTAACTTATAATTCTTTACTATCGTTTTTTTTCTAAATGGGGTTATGTTTATCTTGAATTATTGAGAACTATAAGTTTTAATTTAGTGAATAAAGTTTATAAAAAATATTTTTAAAAATCAAGCAAAGTTCATGGTTGTTTATTTATTTTAATTTTTATTTACTTTATTATTTATATAATTTGTCGATTTGATTTATTTTTATTAAATCAAACGAAATCAAATATTATTAATTTTTAAAATTTAAAATCAAAGTAAATCCAATAGAGTATCAATTTTATTTGAATGATTTTTAACCAAAGTATTCTACTTACCACTTCACCTCCTCTCCGCAAACCAAAAGATGGAATATACCAAATAGTATTAGCTAAATTCATACCCTCTTTAGATTTGATACATTGGTTTAAGTTTATATACTTCTATTTAGCAAGAGGTACCACAACAAATCTATCATATCATATTATACTAAAAGTCAGAAGCTCGTATATTACGATTTGGCCCCTGCTATCATATTCTACTAAAAGTCAGAAGCTCCTATCTTGAAAGTTAAATTACAATTTGGCCCCTGTTATAAATCAACATATTATAAAATAACTAATTATGTTGTAATACTAAAGCAAAATAAGACAAGAGATATATAAAATGAAAGCAATAGAAATAGGGAGACAAGAGACGAGAGCTTTTCTTATTATTCCAACTCTTTAAGTGTTAACCAAATCTTCAAGTCTCTACAATATGAACCCTTATGCCTCTATTTATAGTGTAACATAGAGACATACAAAAGGTTAGTCATAAATATGACATTAACATGAATATAATGGGGGAGGTTATGGAAGTGAAAGGTTACAAGAATAATGGTTATAAAGGTGGAGGTTATGTTTATCTTCATAATGGAGGGAAGTAATGGAGTAACTTCTTGATGTAGTGGACATAATATATTATTTTATAACAGTCTGCCTTGGATGTCCATAGATAATATGCCTCGTTAAAACCTTACTAGGAAACCCCGTGGAAAAAAATCCTAGTAAAGGAAAAAGAGTACACATATCTTTTAATACGCTTTGAATATTACCTCTTTAAAACCTTTACCAGGAAAACCCAATTGGGATAAAACCATGGTTAAGGAAAAGAGTACAAACGCGTATTTTTCTGCCCCTGATAAAAACTTTACTTGATATCTCAAAAATAATGCATTCCAATCTTGTATCACAACTTCTCAAATATTGATATTGACAATATTTAGTGAATAAGTTTACAAGATTATCACTTGAATGGATCTTTAACGTCTATCTCACCATTTTGTTTAAGATCATGTGTGAAAAAGACTTTTAGTGAAATATACTTTGTCTGATCTCCTTTGATTGTATCCTCCCTTCAATTGAGCTATTTATCATTTTCGTATATGCTGGTTGGAATATCCTTTTCAAAAGAAAATCACATATTTTCTGAATATTATAGATCATGATTCCAACCAAACACACTCCCAACTTTTTTTATAGATAAATATTATTTCTGCATGATTTGATACTTTGAATGCCAAGATTTTGTTGTGCCTCCATATATAAATAAATAGTCCATTTGTGATCGAGCTTTATGCAGATCAAATAAATACTCTGCATCTATATAATCAAATTATTTCTGAGTCGGAGATTGATCATTTCAATTTTATTGAAGCTCATTTTCTTTGCATCACACATCTTCTATGTGTTGAGTCACTTGCTTTGTTAGTTTCTTGTCATAACTCAAATGATAATATGAATCGTTATGTATATCAAATAATCTTCTAGCATTTTCATAACCAACAATCTGTAAGTGCACCAATTGCATTAATACATGACATTTTACATTATTTTCATGAAATCAAAACGATTCTTTCTCTGTGTTAAGCAGTTTTAAAACCATTGGGTACTCAATGGAATTGCTTTAATACCTTTTAAATCCTTCAAGGATTTTCACATAACCTTAATCGTCTAGTTAGACATAATAATCATTCATTATGCATATTCAAGTATTTCATCTATTGCCAGACTGAAACAAGTCTCATTGCGTCCACCACTGGAGAATATATCTCCATTTAATAATGTCAGGATTTTGCGAAAACCCTTTATGCCCCGAGGCACAAACTACACTTTATATCTTACGGCTATACTTTCGCACAATGATTCGTTTGTACCACACTGGCATTATATTTTAATCCATGAACTATAAGATCAAAAACATCACTTTTCTAAGTGAAACAAAATATACTTGAATAGTGCCAATCATTTATCTGTCCACACTATATGACATATTCAAATTTAAGATCCTCATAAAAATTTATAGCATTAAGTGCTACTTCATATCAAAGATATTGTCGACGGTCATTTTGATATCGATTCCAATATGACATAACTTATCGAGATCTCTTCATTTTTCATCATTTTCAGGTACCTGAACCTTTGCCAAGGTTTTATGAAGTGTTATGTCATAGAGCTCTTTCAAAGCACTTACCTCATTATCATGACCATTTTGATAATTTGCTCCTCTCCTTCCTTAAGGAGTTTTACGTTGGAATCGATTGGTCTATCACGCTTCTACGTACCATTGACTCTGTCCTTCAAGACTATTTATTGAATCATTTGCAACTTAATTAAAATATTGGGTCAGCAAATACATCTGGCAAATTATTTGCAACATTTTGCAAATGAATTATATCTTGAACTTCAAGTTCACATTTTTTTTAAACGAGGATCTAGATAATTCACCTCACACATAATTTTCAGCTGCTAAACACATCTCCCCCTAATGTTAGGAAATCTAACATTTACCCCTAAGCTCATTTGGGGATCCATCTTTGTGTATGGTGGAGCAATAAAATTATATGTGCACACATCAATTTTTAGATGGAAATTATTTGGTTCCTGACCTTGAACCAATTGTGATGGGAAAACCTTGTTGGCTTGATGCATACATGTTAAATAAACTCATCTCATACCAAATTTTATTTGAGAGATTTGTTCTCATAATTAATGGTCTAGCTATAATTGGAGGCAAACAATTTTTTGCTAAACTAACCAGTATTATCAACATAATTTTATAGTTTGGAACTGTGCTCTTAATTTAACAATTTGAGCAAACAACCTTACAAAAACCAATTTGTAAGTTGATACAAATGCACATGTGACCATACCATAGATGCATCGATTAAATCATAATAGTAAGCGGTCCACATGGCAGGTGAACGGGCCCATATTCACCTTTTTATATGTTCCAAATAATTTTAGGGGATACAATCCCAACCTTAGCTGGTACAATTATCATTTTATCACGAGAACAAGCAACACATGAGAATTCTTGAAGAATATTTTATTCTTCAACATATAGTCACGTGAATTCTCAATTTCTTTTGCATCACATCTGAACCAGAATGGTCAACTGGTTATGCCAACTGATATTTATTCTAGTAAACTTTTATAGTTTACTTTTGCATGTGATTCCTTCATCATGCCCATATCTTTATACAACAAACAAGAGAAAGACGGATAACCTTTTATGTAAATATTCATAACCCGCTTTGATTGTAGTAATCTGAAGATATTTAATCTTTCAGTAATTTACAGTCTCAATATAATAATTTTTCTTTTCAATTCCTCCGAAACTTAAAAAGTTTCTTTTGAGACTTACTATAACCTCAATATTATGAACTATTTTATTTTCTGGATAGTAACAAATTAGTCCTTCTGAAACTTTTTTCAATTAATTTTGTGTACTGCCACAAATTTCACACAACCATTCTTATGATGACCATCTCCTTCAAGGAGAAAATTATTATTGTTGTCATGGTTAAAATTATCACATGCAAGACATATTTTTTGACAACCAATGACAAATTTGTGTTGCCACACAACAATATTTATTTTGGTCATGGCCACAACTAGGGGTGTTCACGGTTTGGATAAAAATCGATCCAAACCGAAAAACCAAACCAAACCGATAAAATAAAACCGATTTTATTTGGGTTTGGTTTGATTTGATTTTAGATTTTTGAAAATCGATAGTATTTGGTTTGGTTATGGTTTTATTTTAAAAAAATCAAAGAAATAACCGAACTGAACCGATGAATTATACACATATAATTTATTAATATACATACTTAATATATTGTTTTTATAAACAATTTTAAAGATCTTATACATATTTTCATTAAAATTTCTTTATAATTTACTTATTGAAAACAAAAATGCCCAAGATGAAATATTTATCTTATTGATTTCATGTATATGAGTGTCTATGACAATTCTTTGTGGGACTGAAAATGTTATTGTCTCTCCCTTCTAGGCCAATATAGTGAATTTTAAAGCTTTATTGATAGTAAATTTAGTGATCGAAAGTTCAGTAATTTAAGTCATTCTAACTATTTTTCGTTTTGAATGGATTGCCACTTTTTTCACATTTTAAATGAATTGTTTCTTTTATTTTTGTGTATGGTTAATAACCGAATAACCGAACCAAACCAAACCGAAACCGATAATCACCAAACCGATAAATGTATGTTATTTTTGGTTTTGATAATTTTAAAACTGTCACGACCCGATTTATCAAGTCATGATGGCACCTACTATAACCCACCAGTAGGTAAGCCAACCCGNCCAATAACCGATCCAAACCAACCCGTGAACACCCCTAGCCACAACTTTTATAAGAAAGAATTATTTCTTTCTTTTGTCCTTCTATAATTTAACATACCACAATATTTGTGTAGTACTTAAAGTATATGACTAAATGACCATTTATGTCAAAATATTTTTTTTCAATCTCTCAAATCTCCCGTAGAGATTAGATGTGACATTTATCCAACAATACATGAACATGTTCTTATCCATAAGAACACAAGTCACATTTTCTTTAAGAAATTGAGCATAGCCATTTGAACATGCTCCATAAGTTTTTATTAGAAACTCATTGTCATGCTTTCACATTTATCAAATTTATGTGACTCATCTCAACATCACTTTAAGAGGTCAAATGTACCAAATGTACTACCACTTTGTATTCCTTTATTTTGATGGAGGATTTACAAAACTTTTCAAATTGTGTTGCACCAACAACAATGTGCCCAATAACTTCTCATACCACTTTGATGGATAAAAATTACCTTTACAATTACTTTCACGTTTGAAGGACCATCTTAAGAAACAATGTGTCCAATAACCTTTTATACCACTTTAATGGACAAAATTACCTTCACATTTGAAGGAACATCTTAAGAGCCCATAATGTTCTTCCTTTTAATTACCACAATGATGACCATTAACATTTTACCACACCCATATTCATACATTCAACCACTTGTAATTTTTCAGACATATTATGAATTGCTACCACATTCACATAAGAGAATGGAGCAAATCAATTGAACGGATTTCATGACTTTTATCAAAAGCATATTAATTTGCTCAGTCATCATTACATCATCATTATATTATGTTGGGACTTGAACCCAACGTCTTATCCTTAAGAAGGCATTTTAGGTCATTATTTGTTGGAACCCAACCCAACATTTTATTATCATGATGCATCAGGACTCTCACCTGATGTATTAGCCTCTTGGTGCGATAGGACTTGAATCCTTCGCCTTACCCTCATCAATCAATGACATAATAAGTCAAATATAATAGGACTCACCATTGAGCCTTAAAAAAATATTGTCACTTTGTGATTAACACGCACAATAAAATATAGAACAAATTGCCACTTTATGATTAACATGCATAATAAAATATAGAACAAAAAAAAACACAGTAAAAATATTCTCAACAAAGTATGTACTAATATCTTAAACTTGTCAAAACGGAGAGTTACATATAACATTATATTATAATATGTTTGGTGCATAATTATTAAGGTAGTGAATTGCCGTTATATTTAAATCATAGAATCAATTGCACGCTAAGAAAATAATAATTCCAATTACACTAAAATAAAACTGCTCACTACCACTACCCATTTTTCAATTTTCATGTGAACCCAAAATATTTCACACACAAAACAAAATAAATTAAAAGATTATGTAATAACCAAAATAGTGAGCATAATCATAAATAAAATATAAAATAAGTTTCACATACAAAAGAAAGTATATATAGTCATAGGTGAAAAAAATGCACAATAACGATAATATTTAACATTAATTCGTAATAACCACATATTTAATATTTAATTACAAATATAGTTAAAACGATTATTTGTATATCTTCTCACCAGTAAACTAATAATTTATCATCAATTCTTTTATTTATTTTTTTATATTCACAATTTAAGACCTTTTAGTGACCCTTTTCAAGTCATTTTAATGACACAAACATGAAGAGGAAAGACCACTTTTAGTGACCCTTTTCAAGTCATTTTAATGACACAAACATGAAGAGGAAAGACCAGAAGTTGCATTTATCCCTAATAATTGTGGACCTTTTGGCTCCTCTTCCTTAAAGAATCAATTATTTTACTTATATATGATAGGAATAGTATCAACTTCTTATATGATGCACTTCCAACCTTAATCAGAAGGTTTCTCACGTTTGGTGACATATCATTTCTTCTTTCTATCATTCATGTTTTTTAAATTTCAAATGAAATTTGATTACATCCACTCTTTGATGTGGTGAGTTACATTCTTGATATAAGATTGCCAGCTTAGATTATGGCCAAATTTAAGGAAAAAAAAATAAAGATTTGATTGAGCAAAGTTCATAGCTTCTCATAGAATTCAATTTGATTTTTATAAAAATGCATATTTTTCATTGTTTTCCTTATTACACTGTTGGTTAAATTATTTGTTATGTTGTATAGCTTCGAAATTTGTTTGTTTATTTAGTATTTTGGTATTTTGATTTATTTAAGTTTCAATTTATTTTTTGGATGATTTTTTTGGTTATTACTTTATTTATTTAGCCTAATCTTTTACACTTACCTAAAGGGGTTTGTAGCTACAGTGCTATTGATTATATTTTGTGTGTGATTTAAAAAAAATTGAACAAAATATGGAATACATGTGATGTGGCACCTCTTTTGACCAATGATCCTCTTTATCTTTTCTATTTCTTTCATTTTTTTGATATTTTTTAAATTATTGTACAAAAGTGAATTTGTCAATTACTACTTTAGTTATTCAAATTCTTTAATATTAAAACTTAATTACCTTTATTTCCATTACTCCCATAACTTTTGATAATCATAACTCCTAATTCAGATTAATAGTCAGGGAAAAGGCATAGATTCCCCTTTGAACTTGTCCCAAAAAGTCAGTTACACTCTTA
This sequence comes from Solanum stenotomum, assembly GCF_019186545.1. Classification (NCBI taxonomy): domain Eukaryota; kingdom Viridiplantae; phylum Streptophyta; class Magnoliopsida; order Solanales; family Solanaceae; genus Solanum; species Solanum stenotomum. The sequence continues at coordinate 45,734,305 of NC_064286.1, read as the reverse complement.
AACTATCCTGACGACCTATTACACACCTTTACTACTTAAAAGTGAATTTATTTACTCCCTAAAACTGACGTGGTAAAAAAATAAAAAATAAATAAAAAACTGGCCCGTCAGAAAAAATTAAAGTTAAAAAAAGAATTAAAAAAATTAAAATCTTCCTTCCCCTCCCATTACCCTTTAGAAAAATAATTAAAAAATCAAAATTTTCCATCCCCACGCATTACCCTCTTCTTCATTCTTTAATTTTCATCACAACTTTTTATTTTTCCTCACAACCTTAAAGATTCACAATGACGTGAGTGTAGTAGTGGTGTTGTTGGTTGTGATTATTTGTTGGTTGTTCAGATTATTTGTTGGTTATTCATATCTGAAAGTGTGGAGCTCTTTGGAACTTCATCGGAACCATGGCTGAAGCTTTGAGCTTGCCGACACACCTGTAAAACAAACCAAAAGAATAAAATTGCAAAGGGATAAGGTAAGGGGGTCTGGTTTGGTGTTTGTTGGTGATTGATTTAGATTTTGAGTGGTTGTTTTGTGGTGGTTGTTTGGTGGCTGATGGTTCGTCAAAAAAGAAGAACAAATGGTGTTGTGGAGGTGGACTTATGGTGGTGATGGGTTGGTTGTTCTTCGCCGGAGAAGACAAAGAATATTCTTGTATAAATTCAAATGAATGATTTCTCCGATGAGATTAGAGATAAAGTGGGTGGGATTTAGTGATAAAAAGATATAACTATTAGAGAATTTTAATAATTAATTAGAGATTAATTAGTGTAAAATGGAGTTAACAAAAAGAAAGTTAATTAATAAAGAAAAGAAAACAAAAAGAATATAAGAAATTATAAAATTTGATGTGGCGAAGACGTGGCAGCGAGTTTAATACACTACATGCTGTGAAAGTGGTGTTACTCATCTCAGGGTGGTATTAAATTCATTTTTAAATAGTAAATGTGTGTAATAGGTCGTCACAATAGTTTAAGCGTGTAACTGACTTTTCGTGACAAGTTTAGGTGGCAATTTATGCCTTTTCCCTAATAGTCATGTTCATGATATCTTTTGGTATTCCATATTATGTCCTATAAACAGAGGCATTAGAAAATTATGTTACAAAAGAAATGATCAAATTTATATGTATAGTAGAGCTAGGATTAACTAGGTGAAGCCATGTCATCTTTTTGGCCAACAATCTCAATCTTTTTTTACAATTGTATAAAATAGTATTTTATGTCTTATTTATTGCTATTTTTTACTTATATGAGATTTGATTATTAGTGCAGATGCTTTTTTTGTTGAATGGAAAAAGTTCATCTTTTCCATGACATTCGATAAACGGATCGAATTTTATTTACATCTAAGTCGTACTTTTTATTACTTGAATTTTATTGTAAGAACTTGACAAGAAATTCAAGTAATGCAAAATTTATATCAAAAGCTTGGTGTGAAAGGTAATACCCCGTAACTTAAAATGCGTTTGCGACTCGTAAACACCAATGCATAGGTGTGATATCGGGGGAAGTATATCATTGAAAATGGTTAAGCATACCATGTTACCCTTATATTTAGTCATTTGAATGGTTAAACACAAGTTTTAGGCCAAAGAGATCATTAAAGAAAAGGTTCAAGTTTAAAGGTTCATTCTGGAGGAATCCTACAAATGATCTTATTTCTGAGCTGACTTTGAACGAGCATATCTCCTAATATATAACGAATTAGAGGACCTACCACCTATACAATTAAAGGTATTTGAGACTACTTTGCATCAAAATAAATCGTTCGTTAAAAAAATATCGGAGTAAAAAGTTATGCTCATTCTACGACAAATGCGCGCACTGCCCAATCACTGCGGGACACATGGCACTTTAGTTTAAGTCAGCCAAACTTGTTGTTTTTGTATTAGAAGTTTGGGATATCCTTTCCCATATACTCAAGAACGTGTAAGGATTGGTTTAAAGTTATTTTATCAAGTTTTTCTCATCTCCAATCCTCCAAAGCTTAAGGTAAGTTGGTTTCTTCAAGAATCAAGTGTCTCTCTCTCCATAGACCTATAAATATACTTAGCTAAATGTTTTATTGAAGGAAAAAGTATTGTTCTTGAAGAATAGAAAGGGAAGGGGATGATTTTCTTGGATATATAGGTATGAATCCTCTTTTATCTCCACAAATAGTATTCCAAGGATGCTTTAAGTATAATTTGCAGGTAAGACTCATGGGACGGTGATAGGAAGCTGTGAGTCGATGTTTTACCCATGGTAGTTGATGTTTTGGTGAGGAGAGAGTTTGTAGGAGGCAGTGTAGGCTGTTGTTTTGACCAAATGAGGGGTGAATGGTATTGTATTGGGGCAGTAAGCTGGTTACGATAAAATGGAAGTCTATGTATAGAGAACGCGACTCTTATAATTATTGAAACATTGTCGCTCACCAAGTGTTTGATGAAATTTCCTAAATTTCTAAGAATATGTTGTAGCTGGGTATATGAGATCCTATTATTTTAATTTATGGATTTAGTTCTCTACAACTTAAACTATGAGCTTATGAAGGAATTTGACGTCGTTAACAAAGAACACGTGGGATGGGGTTCAGAGGCCTTGAGTTAACTTGTTCTGTTAATTGTGGATGATTAAGGGGGCTGATTCTTTATGGTTAAAGGATTGAGGAATAATACCGAACACGTAAATAAGTCATAATCATACTTGGAAAGTAAAGAAAGAAAAGGATATGGCGATACACCATTCATCTATATTAATTGTTGAGATCGTCGCTCGTGAACTATTATTCTGTTTTCGGCATTGTTGTGATCCTTGATTAGTTTATTATAGTATCCTTTTACGGTGTTATGTTATAGATAAAGTTGTCAGTAAAGAAGTTAGACGACGTAATATAGTAAGTCCCGAAGTAAGGTATGTAAAACTAAAACCTCTTTTACCCTTAAGGCACGACCTAAAGTCGCATGTTCTTCCGATAAATGTCACAAATTCTTAGAAGTCAGCGGGTGTACATGGTGCATAAAATTTAGGGGAGCAATTGGCCACAGACCGTTCGTAAGTGTATAGGTCACAAGATATATGATTCTAAGGCTAAAGAAAGTAATCAAAAATTGTATCACGAGCTATATGATTCATGAATTAACTATTATAAGTATTTACATGCAATTGAGATTATAGACCACTCTACAACGTGGGGTGGGTATTTTTAGGGCTACTACGTCCGACGCTACTTTGTGCACATAATTAAGATAGAGTCAGTTGGAATTTTCTATCGTGGATTCACCTGACTAATACAGGCCTGCGCGTAGACCAAACAGGATCCCTGGGGGGTACCTTGATAGACCTCGTTACCCAGACTATGAGATTTCACGTGTCGTCATGACAGTGGGCTACAAATGCCATACATGGTTCACTAATCGCCGTCAGTAGGCCATTATATGATTCCCTGATAGTTAGTATTACAAAGAGCAAAGAAACTATATAATGAAGTAAAGATATCACGAAAAATTTTAGGGATTCTATACATATAAATGAATAAGCCATGAAATGTTAGGTAAAGACCCTTGAGGTTGGTCACAATTCTAGTTTTAGATTATGTCTCATGCATATATATGCTCAAATTTGCCTATCTTGATATTTGACTCATTTTAGCACCCTTACATGTCTATGTTTTATTCAGTCTACTCTACATACCAGTACATGTTTTATATGTATTGACGTCCAATTATTGTGGCGCTTTATTTCTATCTCTACAGGCTCAGGTACTCAGGACAACAAGCATTTTCAGTAGACCAGAGACTTCCAGTTTAGGAGTTGGTAAGCTCCACCTCTACCTGGAGCTATCAGATATTTAGAGCCTATAGTTTGCTATGAATGTACATATATCGGAATGGGTATGTCGGGGCCCTGTGCCGACTAGTTATCAGATTCTCAGATACATACTCTTTAGAGGCTTCTTAGACTTAATTTTGTTTCCATTGTAAAGTTGCCCAACGGGCCCTTTTGTTAGCTATATTTTTGTATGTGTCTTCATGTAGGTTCCGCTGGTTATGAGTCTACATCTTTGGCATGAGATTAGTACATATAATTAGCAGGTGCTTGTGTATATCCTTGATGTCCACCCCTTTCTAGTTAGGGGCATGACAAACTTGGTATCAGAGCGCAAGGTTCAAGTGTCCCATGAAGTCTATGAAGTCGTGCCTAGTAGGGCCTTTCTTATAAATGTGTTGCGCACCATATTTATAATTTATAGACTACATGGGCATTTAGGAGTTTGACCTTCTTTCATAATCTAGATCGTGCGATAGAGCTAAGTCATAGAAAGTTAATTCTGACTCAAACTTTTTTTCATTTGTGATACAGATCATGTCTAGTAAGAACAAGGATGAGGAAGGCCCGAGGTCCATTACTAGTACTACTCAGGAGGCAGCCAGTTTAGAGCAATCCCAACTAATAGGTGATCCGACCAGCGGTCAGCAGAGCTTGCCCTGTCCTATGCTTCTAGGTCCTCAAATTCCCAGTACAGAAAGAGCTATATGAGTTCCTACACCTCCAGTAGTACCAACGGTAGTTCATGTACCGCTAGTAACGCCACCAAGTGCCTCATAGTAAGAACTTAGAGGGGCAATACAATTGCTCACTCAGTTGGTAGCTGCTCAGGTCCAAGGACAAAATGCAGCTGCACTTAGTACGGTTCGGGAAGAGGCAGCTGGATCCAGAGTACGTGATTTCCTCCATATGAATCCCCCAGTGTTCATAGGATCTAGGGTAACAGAGGACCCATAACAGTTTATATATGAGATCAACAAAATTCTTAGGGTCATGCACATCTCTGAGACTGAGGCAGTTGAATTGGCCTCCTATCAGCTGAAAGATGTCGCCATTGCTTGGTACGAGATGTTGGTGGACTCTAGGGGACAAAATGCTCCTCCAGTAGTCTGGAAGGAGTTCTCTAGGGCCTTTATGGAGCACTATTTATCACTAGAGCTTAGGGAAGTGAGGGTTAATGAGTTTTTAAACTTTCGACAGAATAATCTCAGCGTCAAGGAGTATAGCATGTGATTCACTCAGTTGGCTAGATTTGCTCCCAAGATGGTTAGCACCCAAAATGCAAGGATGCATCGCTTCATTGGTGGACTTGAGGATCATTTGATTGGTTCTTGCACCGTTGCTGTGAATATTTCAGGGAGGTGCTAAAGCTTACTCTAGTAGAGGTCCACCCAGCTAGTCTCAATCAGTAGACCTCTCTACTGCTAGTGCCCCAGCTCAGTCATCGAAACCCAGGCAGGAGCAGAGTCAGACTTCAAAGGCACCTAATCCCCACTATCAGAGAGGTGCTAGTCGAGGACTACCGCCTCGACCTATTTGCAGGCACTATGTCCGATCTCACTTGGGAGAATGTCCATATGGCTCTACCACTTGTTATGGGTGTGGAGTCGAGGGTCATAAGATACGTGACTGTCCCAAGCTTGAAGTTGAGGGTAGAGGTGATAGGCCACAATAAATTGGATCTACATGAGCATCCTCATCATCAACACCTTTTTCATCCCGTGACCCTCAATCAACAGCAAGGAGAGGTACATACAGGGGTTGAGGATCTGGTTCTGGAGCTGGCCCAAATCGGATGTATGCACTAGCAGGTTGATAGGATTCAGAGGCATCCCTAGATGTGGTTACATGTACCTTATCTATTTTTCTCTTATGATGTATATGCATTGATAGAACCAGGGGCTACCCTATCATATGTTACTCCATTTGTTGCTAAGAAATTTGGAGTAGAGCCAGAGTTAATACATGAGCCATTTGCAGTATCGACTCCGGTAGGAGAATCTATTATAGCTAGAATGGTATATTACGGGTGCCTAGTAAAAATATGTGGCCGTGACACATTGGAAAATTTGATAGAGCTAGAAATAGTTGATTTTGATATAATTATGGGCATGGATTGGTTGTCGTCTTGTTATGCTAGGGTTGATTGTCGATCTAAAGTTGTTCGATTCCATTTCCCGGGCGAGCCAGTCCTAGAGTGGAAAGGTAATGCTATGATGCCTGGAGGAAGGTTTATTTCCTATCTTAAGGCACAAAAATTTATAGATAAATGGTTTTTATATCACCTTGTCCATGTAAGAGACCTTGAAGCTGAGAAACAGGTGGCAACTCTTCAATCTGTGCCTGTTGTGAATGAATATCCAGATGTGTTTCATGACGAACTTCCTGGACTACCTCCAATTAGAGAGATTGAGTTTGGTATTGATGTAGATCCCGGTACCAGCCTATATCCATTCTGCATTATAGAATGGCGCCAACATAATTAAAAGAGCTAAAGGTGCAACTGCAAATTTGCTTGACAGAGGTTTCATTCGCCCCAACATATTGCCTTGGGGTGCTCTAGTTCTATTTGCATACAAGAAAGATGGAACAATGCAGATGTGTATAGATTACATGTAGCTTAATAAAGTGATGATAAAGAAAAAATACCCTCTTCCAAGGATAAATGATTTATTTGATCAATTGCAAGGAGCTAGGTGCTTTTCAAAGATTGACTTGAGATCCGGATATCATCAGCTGAAGATTCGAGAAGTAGATATTCCCAAAACAACCTTCTGAACGAGATATGGACACTTTGAGTTCCTCGTCATGTCATTTGGACTAACAAATGCTCCAACAGCCTTTATGGATATGATGAATAGGGTTTTCAAGCCCTTTCTTGATATGCATGTGATTGTATTTATAAATGACATCTTGATATATTCACGTGATGCTAGAGAACATGCCAATCATCTGAGAGCTGTCCTACAAACACTCAGAGAGTACCAACTATATGCCAAGTTTTGTAAATGTGAATTCTGGATGAACTCAGTGGCTTTTCTTGGCCATGTGGTCTCTGGTGAAGGCATTAGAGTAGACTTCCAAAAGATTGAGGTTGTGAAGAGTTGGCCTCGGCCTACTACTCCAACGGAGGTGCGTAGTTTCGTGGGACTGGCTGGATATTACCGAAGGTTTGTAGAGGGCTTCTCCTCTATTTATGCACCATTGACAAAGTTGATGCAGAAGGCAATAAAGTTCCAATGGTCCGACGTGTGTGAGAAAAGCTTCTAAGAGCTTTAAGATAGATTGACTAAGGCGCTAATATTGGCCTTACCAGAGGGTACAAAGGGTATGTAGTTTATTATGATGCTTCAGGCATTGGCCTAGCGTGCGTTTTAATGCAACATGGGAAGGTGATAGCATACGCTTCTCGGCAATCGAAGAAACACGAACTAAACTACCTCACTCATGATTTGGAGCTCGCTGCAATGATATTTGCGCTTAAGATTTGGCGGCACTATTTGTATGGGGTACATGTTGATATATTTACAGATCATAAGAGTCTCCAATATCTCTTCAAGCAAAAAGACTTGCATATCAGGCAGAGAAGGTGGCTAGAGTTGTTGAAGGACTATGATGTGAACATTCTCTACTACCCAGGTAAAGATAACGTGGTAGCAGATGCTCTTAGTCGACTATCTATGGGTAGTCTAGTACATTTACCACATGTACAACAAGAAGTAGTACGAGATGTTCACAAATTAGTCGGAGAGGGAGGCGTAATCGTAAAAATACTGTTGAATCATCATTAGTGTCATTGGTGAAACAAAACAATATGACGATCCAACATTTTTACAGTATCGAGAAGGGGTTCGTGAACACCGAATTACTGCATTCGAGTTAGTAGGAGATGGCACCTTGAGATGCCAAGGCAGACTATGTGTTCCAAATATAAAAGGGTTAAGGCAAAAAATCATGGATGAAGCACATTGTTCTAGATACTCAATTCATCCAGGCTCCACAGAGATGTTTCATGATCTTAAAGAGGTCTATTGGTGGAATGACATGAAAAGGAATATTGTGGAATACGTGGCACAATGCTCCAATTTCCAACAAGTTAAAGCAGAACATCAGAGGCCCGGTAGCCTAGCTCAGACTATGGACATTACAATATGGAAATGAGAGGATATTAATATGGATTTCATTACAGGTTTGCCTCTCTCTTTTAAGAGACATGATTCCATTTGGGTGATCATTGATCAGTTGACGAAATCAGCCCACTTCTTGCCAGTTAAATCCAATAACACAACAGAAGAGTATGCCAAGCTATATGTAAAGGAAATTGTTCGCTTGCATGGGACTCCGCTATCCATTATTTCAGATAGGGGTGCCCAATTTACGACACATTTCTGGAGATCATTCCAGAAGAGTTTGGGCACATATGTGAACCTTAGCACTGCATTTCACCCACAGACAGATGGTCAAGCCGAACACACTTTTCAAACACTCGAATATATGTTGAGAGCATGTGTTTTTGACTTTAAAGGAAGCTGGGATGATCATATGCCCTTGATAGAATTTGCCTACAATAACAACTATCATTCAAGCATTGGCATGGCTCCATTTGAAGCCCTTTATGGGCATCGGTGTAGATCGCCTATTGGTTGGTTTGAAGTAGGTGAAACTCAAATATTAGGACCAGACCTTGTTCACCAAGCCGTTGAAAAAGTAAAGTTGATAAAAGAGCGAGTAAAGACGGCTCAGAGCCGACAAAAATCATATGCGGACGTATGACGTAGAGACATAGAGTTCCAGGTGGATGACTGGGTATTCTTGAAGGTATCCCCTATGAAGGGAGTTATGAGATTTAAGAGGAAAGGTAAGTTGAGCCCTAAGTATATTGGGCCATATAAAGTTACATATAGAATTGACTAGGTAGCCTATGAGGTGGATTTTCCTCGAGAGTTAGCTGCAATACACCTAGTCTTCGATGTGTCGATGTTACTCAAATGCTTAGGAGATCCTACACAAGTTATTCCCATAGAAGGTATGGAACTCTTAGAACACTTATCCTACGAGGAAGTCCCAGTGGCAATATTAGACTGACAGGTCAGGAAGTTGAGGAACAAAGACGTAGCATCAATCAAGGTACTTTGGAAAATCTGAATATAGAAGAAGCCACTTGGGAAACAGAGGCTGACATTAGGGCCAAGTATCCTCACTTATTTCCGTAGCCACACAAAGGTTCTTAAAGTCATAACTCCTTCATTTGAGTATCGGTTTTGCCCGTACTTTGTAGTACTGCGTTATTATATGTTATATGTTCAGGTACTTGATATATACACTAGAAAGTCCTCAGAGTTGAAACATCCACATTATAAGGTATGTTATATTGGTTAGTGTAATTTCCATTCCTATAAGGCCAACTAGTGCCTAGTGAATATCCATCGCATATATTGAGTGGTGATGCTCTGTGAAGCAATGTGTGTATTTTGGTTAGCTGACAGGTTTCAGACAGGCCTGTTTACAAAGGAAACTCTGCCATTTTTTTAAAAAAATAAGAGAGTTTGGATCATCTTAAGGAGCTACCTTCACTCGAGGATGAATGATCCAAAGGGAGGATGATGTAATACCCCGTAACTTAAAATGCATTTGCGACTTGTAAACACCAATGCATAGGTGTGATATTGGGGGAAGTATATCATTGAAAATGGTTAAGCATACCATGTGACCCTTATATTTAGTTATTTGAATGGTTAAACAAAAGATTTTGGCCAAAGAGATCATTAAAGAAAAGGTTCAAGTTTAAAGGTTCATTGTGGAGGAATCCTACAAATGATCTAATTTCTCAGATGACTTTGAACGAGCATATCTCCTAATACATAAGGAGTTAGAGAACCTACCGCCTATACAATCAAAGGTATTTGAGTCTAGTTTGCAGCAAAATAAACCGCTCGTTAAAATAATATAGGAGTAAGAAGTTATGCTCATTCTACGACTGATGCGCGCACTGCCCAATCACGGCGGGACATATGACACTTTAGAGTAAGTTGGCCAAACTTGTTGTTTTTATATTAGAAGTTTGGGATATCCTTTCCCATATACTCAAGAACGTGTAAGGACTGGTTTCAAGTTAGTTCTTTAAGTTTTTCTCATCTCCAATCCTCCAAAGCTTAAGGTAAGTTGGTTTCTTCAAGAATCAAGTGTCTTTCTCTCCATAGACCTATATATATACTTAGCTAAATGTTTTCTTGAAGGAAAACATATTGTTCTTGAAGAATAGAAAGGGAAGGGGATGATTTTCTTGGATATATAGGTATGACTCCTCTTTTATCCCCATAAATAGTATTACAAGGATGCTTTAAGTATAATTTGTCGGTAAGACTCACGGGACAGTGATAGGAAGCCGTGAGTCGATGTTTTACCAATGGTAGTTGATGTTTTGGTGAGGAGGGAGTTTGTAGGAGGTTGTGTTGGCTGTTGTTTTGACCAAATGAGGGGTGAATGGTATTGTATTGGGGCAGTAAGCTGGTTACGATAAAATGAAAGGCTATGTATAGAGAACACGATTCTCATAATTTTTGAAACATTGTCGCTCACCAAGTGTTTGATGAAATGACTAAATTTCTAAGAAAATGTTGTAGCTGGGTATATGAGCTCCTATTATTTTAATTTATGGATTTAGCTCTCTGCCAACTTAAACTATGAGCTTATAAAGGAATTTGACGTCATTAACAAAGAACACGTGGGATGGGGTTCAGAGACCTTGAGTTAACTTGTTATGTTAATTGTGGATGATTAAGGGGGATGATTCTTTATGGTTAAAGGATTGAGGAGTAATACTGAACATTTAAATAAGTCATAAGCCTACTTGGAAAGTAGAAAAAGAGAAGGATATGGCGATACGCCATTCATCTATATTAATTGTTGAGATCGTCGCTCGTGAACTACTATTTTGTTTTCGGCATTGTTGTGATCCTTGATTAGTTTCTTATAGTATCCTTTTACGGTGTTATGTTATAGATAAAGTTGTCAGTAAAGAAGTTAGACGACGTAAGATAGTAATTCTCGAAGTAAGGTATGTAAAGCTAGAACCTCTTTTGCCCTTAAGGCACGATCTAAAGTCGCATGTTCTTCCGATAAATGTCACAAATTCTTAGAAGTCAGCGGGTGTACATGGTGCATAAATTTAGGGGGAGCAATTGGCCACAGACCATTCGTAAGTGTATAGGTCACAAGATATATGATTCTAAGGCGAAAGAAAGTAATCACAAATTGTATCACGAGCTATATGATTCATGAATTAACTATTATAAGTATTTACATGCAATTGAGATTATAGACTACTCTACAACGTGGGGTGGGTATTTTTAGGGCTACTACGTGCGATGCTACTCTGTGCACAAAATTCAGATAGAGTCAGTTGGAATTTCCTATCTTGGATTCACCTGATTGATACAGTCCTGCGGGCAGACTAGACAGGATCCCTGGGGAGTACCTTGATAGACTTCGTTACCCAGACTATGAGATTTCACGTGTCGACGTGACAATGGGCTACAGATGCCATACAAGGTTCACTATACGCCGTCAGTAGGCTATCATGTGATTCCCTAACAGTTAGTATTACAAAGAGGAAAAAAGCTATATAATGAAGTAAAGATATCACTTAGGCAAAATTTAGGGATTTTATATATATGAATGAATAATCCATGAAATGTTAGGTAAGGACCCTTGAGGTTGGTCACAATTCTAGTTTTGGATTATGTCTCATGCATATATATGCTTAGATTTGCCTATCTTGATATTTGACTCATTTTAGCACCCTTACATGTCTACATTTTATTTAGTCTGCTCTACATAACATGTTTTATATGTACTGACGTCCAATTATTGTGGCACTTCATTTCTATCTCTACAGGCTTAGGTACTCAGGACAACAAGCATTTTCAGTAGACCAGAGACTTCCAATTTAGCAGTTGGTAAGCTCCACCACCACCTGGAGCTATCAGATATTTAGTGCCTATAATTTGCTATGAATGTACATATATCAGAATGGGTATGTCGGGCCCTTGTCTCGAATAGTTATCAGATTCTCAGATACATACTCTTTAGAGGCTTCTTAGACTTAGTTTTGTTTCCGTTGTAAAGTAGCCCATCGGGCCCTTTTGTTATCTATATTTTAGTATGTGTCTTCATGTAGGTTCTGCTGCTTATGAGTCTACAACTTTGGCATGAGATTAGTACATATAATTAGCAGGTGTTTGTGTATATCCTTGATGTCCGCCCCTTTCTAATTAGGGGCATGACATGAAATTGCTAAAACGTCAGTTTTAAATTTTCTTTAATGTTAACTTAATGGTCTTTCTTTTCATTACTCTTATGAATTTTCATTATATAACCTTTAAATATTAATAGTCATATTCATGATATATATGTAATGACTCAGTTGGTCATTTTTGGTAATTCTTGTAAAATTACTGTTTTGCCCTCTCGATATCGACCCCAAGTCTCTTATGTTTGAGTTTGAAAGTTGATTTCCAAACTTTGTGTAAAAAATTGAGAATTTGGTAAGTTTTGGTTTTGAAAGGCTAAATTTGCTTAAAAGTGGTTTTCAGAGTCTTTTGGAGCCAGAACGAAATTTCATCGATTTCATAATTCCCGAAATGTAGAATATGGTCTAGTAAAGTTATCAGTTTTAGATTCGGAGTCACTTTGAATATTTGAGGTCCTAAGTTGAAAATTATTAAGATTTTAGCCTTTAGGTTGATTTTGGTCAACATTCGTGGTTCAGATGCTTGGATCAGAATTCCGAGAGTTCCATTAGATTTGGGGGATGCTTTTAGGCCTAGGTAGGGCTGGCAAGGGGACGGGGATGGGGACGGGGACTGGGGGACGGGACGGGACGGGACGGGGGACGACACTGGTGGGATTTGGCCGGGACCGGGATTGGGGGGACAAAAATAAGTCCCATCCCGTCCCACTATATATACGGGATGGGACGGGTTTTGGGGGGACGGGACGGGACGGGACAGGGGATTTTTTATTTTTTATATACTTATTTATTTGTATTGAAATTATATGTTATTGAATAACATTTTTAGTTTATTTGATTTTTTTTCAATAACATTTTTAGCTAATAAATAATGCTTAAGTTTTCAAATTTCAAAATTCAAAATTCAAATTTCAATTTCAAATTTCAAATTCAACTTTCAAATTTCAAACTTCAATTTTCAATTTTCAAATTTCAAATTCAATTTTCAAATTTCAAATTTGAGAAGTTCAAATTTGTATTTTAAATATTTTAAAGTAATTTAAACTTGAAGTTTCGATTTTTAAATTAAGTATTTTAAAGTTAGTTTACTATATATGTAAATATGTATGAATATATTAAAATTAAAATGCAAGACAATAGTTATATAAAAAAGACTTGAATAAAGCCTTCAAATTTATTCAATAAAATCTAATTGCAATTTAGAACTTAACAATTTACAAATATTAGTGGAGTAACTAATCTACGCAACCACCTTCTAGGAAGGGTTCTGTTTCAATAAGTTCTCATATGTAAAACTAATATTTATTACAAATATTAGATGAGTAACTAATTTACGCAGCCACCTTCTAGGAAGGGTTCTGTTTCAATTAGTTCTCGGATGTAATCTAATATTTGTATTGTCCTTTAAAATTCAATTCTAATTGTCGCATCATATCGACGGTGACATCCTCCGGTGTTGGCAAACTTGCTAGAAACTCTTGTGACTCTAATTCATCATCACTAGATCCAATTACCGCATTAATCCAAGCTTCTTGTTTGGAACTTAACTTTGGCAAACTAGAATTCCTCCTCTCGGCGTTGACCTAGTCTCTAAATAAAACTGATGTTTCCAAACTTTCTTCTGCCAATGAATGTCTATGATCGCCAAGTTGAAACCTTGCCGCACTAAAAGCAGCCTCTGATGCAACTGATGAAGCTTGAATAGCTAGAACATCACAAACCATTTTGCTCAAAATTGGAAATGCAACGCTCCGCCTCCTCCACCATTCTAATAAGTCTTCATTGCCATCTCCGTCTTCCACTATTTCTAAAGATTGATTAAGGTATTCTTCAAAATCATCACGGTTAGTAGAATTAAGACCAAGAAAACCTCGCATATAACTTGAAATTCGAGCTTTACTCTGAGGATTAGAAGTTTGACCAACTTCTCCTTGAGTATTTCCTGTAGTTCTATATTTTTCATACAAAACTTTTGCTTCTACTTTTATGCTAGACTTACACATTTCACTAGTTGGATTTATTTCTAGTAATATTTCTAAAGTATCATAAAAAGTGTGAACAAGTCCCTGCACACATCGTAATTTATAGTCAGGATGAGGTAAAGTAGCAGTTAAAAAAATTTGAGGAATAGGAAAAAATATTTTTAAAATTTTTCAATCATACCTTCAATTGCAACTCTAAATTTTTCAATTTTTTGTATTTAGAAAATTGAATTGAAATAGCACAAATATTTATTAATACTGATGAAATAGTAGGATAATAAATTCCAGAAAACATGGTTGTAGCATCATAAAAAAGTCTTAAAAATTCTAATAGTTCATTACTTTCTTCCCAATCTTCTTCACAAATTCTGTCTAATGGGTCAGCATTATGAGCATTAAACACCATTTGTATAGGTCCTTTATATTCGTAAGCAACTGAAAACATTTCGTAAAAAGAATTCCACCTCATTTTAATATGTCTTGGAATTTTTCTTGGTGGCAAATCACATAGTACACAACGCTCATTAAATTCCCTAATTCTAGCAGGTCTATGAGCATAAAAATCCAGGCAACAACATATTCAATTTTCAGACAACCACATTTAAATAATGAAATACCATTTTGTACAACTAAATTTAATACATGTGCAACACATCTAACATGAAAAACATTAACATCAATTGGACATAATCTAACTTTTAACATACTAGCAACTTTTGTATTATTAGATGCATTATCTAATGCGACAGACATTAACTTATCTATAAGCATGTAATAATCTAGAACACTAAAAATATTTGAAGCTAACTATGCACTGGTTTTTTCTCTACACATTCTTTATAACTTAAGATTCATTTTTGCAAATTCCAGTTATTATCAATCCAATGTGTTGTAATAGTTAAATAATCACGTCCATTAACACCACGACCCATGTCCGAAGTTATAGACACTCTACAATCTAATATGCTAAATATACAACAAAGATATTGACAATGTTTACCTTGATATACAAAAAATCAGATTTAATAATATTTATTGAAAAACAACTATAATTAGGATTATAAGTTTGTTGAATATATTCAATAAAACTGGGATGTGAAGGAAAACTATAAGGTAAACCACAAACAGAAACCATTTTAGCTAAATTTTTGTGATCTCTTTCCTTATTATATTTACGTTGTGTTAGTGGACCACCAGGGTTAGAAGGATCTAATGTTCCTTGAACCATGTTAGAAGCCCCTACCGATTCATTAACATTAATATCAAAATCATTAACTGGAATTCCTTTTTTTCTATCGGCTAATGATTTAGCTTCTTTATATTGAATCGGCACACAAGATAACAAATGTCTATTTAAGCCCCTCGTCCCACCTTGACCTCCACCTTGTTTATGTTTAAAAGGTTGCTTACACTTATTACAAATAGCAATAGAGTTTTCCTTATCTAAAGTCATAAATTGCCACACAACAGAAGTTTTAGGGCGTCGATACTTCATCTTCTCCCTTGTAGGAGGTATAAGGGGTGGGCGTCCAGAATTTTGCTCCGTTGAATTTGTAGTTTCATTTGAAACTTTTGTCACCGGACTAGTAGGTGTATCTTCTAATTCATCTTCTCCCAAACCAACTTCTACTTCTTCACCTGAATTTTCATCAAGATAAGGATTAATATCACCATAAATTTGTTGTAAAAGTTCATGATCGAGTTGAGCATTTGAATCAATATCATAAGAAGTATCATCAACATAAGTAGAATAATTTGTATTAAATCTAACTCTAGACATTGATTTAGAAGAAGTACCACCACATTTACTCTTATTTTTTTCCTTACTACTTTTTTTTATTAAAATTAATAAATTTACTAATGCCACTTGGTTCTTTCTCTTTTTCTTTACCGGTATATTTTTTGTTAGAACTCATATTTAATTATATGTAAAGTGTAATATAAAAATAATAATAACACAAAAATTAATGACGAAAAATAAAATATAAATATTATGAAATGAATGTACCAAACGTCTGCGTCAATAGCAGACGTTATAACCGATTCTTGAAGCTTGTAGTTTGTTGTAACTTGTAATTTGGAACTCCAATACTTGATAGCAAATATGAGAATTATATATATTATGATATAATATGAAAATTTAGAATTGAAATATATGTATTATGATATAATATGAGACTTAAATGAAATAAAAAATTGAGACTTAAGATTGAGAGGATATACAAAATAGATGAGAGAATAGATGATTTTATAAGAAATAATAAGGGATAGAGGGGTATTTATAATATCAAAAGTGGGTTAAAGTGTATTTATGATAACTTGAGGGTTTAAATTAAAGTATTAAAAGTAGGGGTGGTAGGGGGTGTTGGGGAAGGGAAAAAAAGGTGAATAAATCCGTTGGGGGAGGGGGGGGCACTAGCCGTTGCCCCAACGGATATAATTCAAAAAATTAAAAAATAAAAAAAATAATTAGGGATCCCGCGAACCGGCCGGTTCAGCCGGGCCGAGTCGACCGAGCCCAAAGGGTGAATCGGCCCCTAACTGGTCCCCTATTCCGAACCCCTCCCAACCCACGAAAATGTACGGGATCGGGTCCGGTAAGCCGGTTCTCAAACCGGTCGCGGGCCGGGTGGGCCGACCCGATCCCCCTGCCAGGCCTAGGCCTAGGCCTAGGTGAGGTCTTGGTTGATTTTGAGAGGCCCTGATCTTGTTTTAGCCTTTTAGGGGTTTTGTTAGTTTCTTGTGGTTTTCACGGATGTCGGGTCATTGAGATCTCGAATTTGTGTTTCGATTGTTCCATTGAGTCTGGAACATCGAGTATAATGAGTTTGCATATGTGGTTTGTGTTTATGGTGTTCCGTACGAATTCCAAGAGTCTTTTCAATTTTTTTTGTTGGCTGCTATTTCTGGTGCTGCAGTCCTCGCTTAAGCGGAACCTGGTTCACAAAAGCGAGCTAGACTGGCTTTGTGGGTAGGGTTCACTTTAGCGATGGTCACTTAAATGGAACCTGATTCAAAAAAGCGAGTCTGGCCTTTTAGGCGGGGTTGACGAAAGCTAGACCTCCAGCTTTTGCAGGGTTCGTTTAAGCTGAACCTAGTTCGCAAAAACGACATCAGAGGAGGTTTTGACTTGCAGATTTTGGAGTTTAAGCCCCATTTTTAAATTTTTGAGCTTGAGAAATCCTTGGTTGCGATCTTTGAAAGAATTCCTTGTGCTAAATCATTTGGGTAAGTTTTTATGATCCTATAACTTCATTTCCCTTTGATTATTTATGGATTTTAACATCAAAATATGAGATCTTGATTGGTAAATGATAAGGTTTTTCAAGAACTCAAGTTCTAAACTAAAATGAAGATTATAAACTGATTTTGGTCCCTTTTTTTAGAAATGGTTTTCACCAATGATTTCCCAAAGCCTTGAATATCATTTTCAAGTATTAAATTTTGGATACAAACCTTCTTTTTGAAATTGAATTTTGAGTTGATTGACCCATATTTTAAGGAAATTGTTATAGGTATTGTTGTTTCCTGAAATTTATTGTGAATACCTGCTTGTATATAAATTGTGTGGCTTCGAAAGTGATTCGGAAGGAGAAGACTCAACTCTTGGAGTGAGTAATTGATTGGTATAAGGCAAGTGATCTTTTAAGCTTTGCAATATAATAGAATTGTCTACTTCTCTTCATTGTATGCGTGTTGAGAAGTAATTAGGAATGAAGTTAAGGGTCTTATTGCTCCACTTGATTAATGTTAACAAACAAAGAAGGGGTAAATGAAAAGGCTTCGTGATGATAACGATAATTTGGAATTGCCTTGTCGTGACCCTATTTGATTGATTTGATGAAATGCCTTTGATGACTTGAATGTGAAGTTGAATTACATGACTTGTTGTCTCTTCGTGTGGTATGATTTCTTGTGTGCATTGATTGTTTAACACCGTGATGAGATATGTGGTGATTATTGATGCCGAGGTCTTTCTCAATAAGTGCTTGTGGTGCCGAGGTTATTTTTGGCAAGTGTAATTGATATAAGCCGATGGGAAATGGTTCCAACTTGTGAATTAATATAAGCCGATGGGAAATGGTTCCAACAAGTGAATTGATATAACTCGATGGGAAATTGTTCCGGCTAGTAATTTGATATAAAGCCGATGAGAAATGGTTTCAACTAGTGATTTGATATAAAGACGATGAGAAATGGTTCTTGCGAGAGTTGGTTCCAATAGCATGAGCTTGTGACCAAAGCGGAGGCATTAAAGTGATCGACAAATCATGTTTAACACCAACAGATGTATGCATCGAATGGTACATTGGTTCCAGTCATTAACAATCTTCACAAAGACTGGCCTCATGTCACGACCCGAGCCTACACCCTGGACGTGGCCGGCACTCGAGAACCATTTCTGGTCCCCAAGCGAACCCTCATCCTGGCTGACTACAAGTGGAAGACTAACTAAAGCATACAAAGCTTAAAACTGAATAAAATTCATTGATCTCAATTACAAAGCTTTAACTCAAAGATTAACTCTAAATAAAATAATATATTCAACTCGCCAGAAATAGGCAACTCAAGTCTTTAAAACATTTAACAAAATAAATGAAACAAACTTCTCAAACTCTATTGTCTATCTATGAAGCCTCTAAATGACAAAGATAGAAGTCGGGACAAGACCCGCGACATCCTGACGAAACTGGAAAGTAAATGAAATCCTCCGAAAGCAAGGAGGCTCACCATAGCTAACTGGAACTGCAAGTGGTATCAACGAAACACAACTCAAAGATTAGTTACTCAACTCAAAGATACTCAACTCAACTCAAAGAGTAGATACTCAACTCAAAGGTACTCAACTCTGGATACTCAACTCAAGATAACGCAACAATAAAAGATGCAATACATGGAAAGCTTTTAAAACAGTAGATAACAACTCAATGTATTAAAGAATACAATAACAACTCAATTTGTATATAGTAGAATATGATATAACTCTGTGTGAGTTTCTCTAACTGACAACCATCACTATGAGCTATGTGATGATACAACGTCTCGCCTACGCTGCCAGAACTGTCCTATAATTTCTGGGGTATAGAACCTCTTAACTAAGTGGATCCACTAGTCTACGTTACAAAGCATTAAGTAATCATCTAAAAAGTATGACCCTTTCTACTCAACTCAAAGATTAGATACTTAGCTCAAATCAATAGTTGATTTCAAGGGATTCACAATTGAACTCAAAGACTTTCTTGAACTCTACTCTTAACCCTTTCTTGATTTTGAATTATGAATTCAAGAATTATGATTCATGATATGAAGGATCTTGTGATGATAAAGTAGACTCATGAATACATTCTCCTCATTTTCATACTCACTTGCTCGAGTCTTGAAATAAGTTATTAGAAGTTTGTAGAAGACTCCTCAAAAGCACTCAAAGGGACCTTCTAAAAAATGTTCGAAAGAACTCTCAAGACTTAACTCTTAGCTCCCAGACGGTTAAAAAAACATTGATCAGGAGCAAGTCCGCGAAGATGCATTTTAATATTTGGTCGCGAAATAATTTTGAAACAGTGGGGTCCGTGATCTCTCAGCGACTCGGAGAGAGAAAGTTCACTCTAAAAGAACAGGTCCGCTACTGGTTTCTATCCGACTTTTTCTTCCTAGTTTTCTAACCCCAATTTGCCTAAATTCAATATTTTTTCTCAATTTCTCTTTAGATTTACATACACAATACATGTACACAAGAATATAATCAAGCACAACTCTAAAATAGATACGATTTCCTCAAGAACTCATCTATCTCATCTAAACTCAACAACGAAAACCAATTTAAGAACACAATTCAAGAACATCAAACCTTCAACTTTCTAGAACGAATTTAACGCTAAAATTAACATGATTGGTGTGTGGGTGAACAAACCCAACACCATGGAAGCTTACATACCTTTTAGGGATCAAACCCATGGCGAAAATCCGCAATGCTACTCAAGAACCCTGACGAACGCCTTGATTCTTTCCTTTTTTTCTCCTTTTTTCTCTTCTTCAACTCTCAACTAAAACCCTCAGCATATATTAGGTTTATAAAACTGAACCTAATCAGATTAGACCCCTAAAACCTTACTAAAACGAAATAATCTGATTGGGTAAGGAAAAGACCAAAATACCCCTTACTATTTTCGGGTAACTTTCCTTATTTGGACAGCCCGACTTCAAACGGGCATATCTCCCTCATACGATCTCAAAATTTAGCAAACTAGGTTGCGTTGGAAAGATAATTCAAAGACCTTTCATTTGATATCTTATGGGCCACCTAACTCATCATGTACTGAAGGTTATGGTCGTTTGAAGTTGACCCAAAACTTAGAAGAACTTAGGAATGACTTGAATGAATTCTTTTAACTCTTTATGGAACTCAAGGTGCTATATCTAGTGAGATGACCTTAATATTTAAAAAAAATTTAAATTCCTTGGTAAAAACTTACGTACTACGAGGGATGGTTCAAGTCTTAGCTCAACAATTTTTTTCTGGGGTGTTACACCTCACAACTCCGAGTTGAGCATCCATTACTTGTATAGTGCTTTACTATCATTTGCCAACACACTTATCATAAATTTTGGAAAAATCATAATCATATAAATCAATAATATCAGATATGTTATTGTTTTAATGAATAGATAAACAAACTATGCATGATAAAAGTTAAATAAATAGAAAAAACTTAAGTTACAAAGATTTTTACTCTAGGTTAATAGATGTTAGACATAAGCTAAGTTTTGTATTATACTAATTATTGATGTAGAATGTTAGGTCTGTTGATAAAATATTTTTCCAACAAGGTCAAGGTATGTATAATGAAAAAAATTAAGTCAAAAGATTAGCGACAAATTAAACTTCATAACTGATTTCTATTTTCTGGTAGCGGAGGCCAATATCATAAATAACAATATCTGAACTATCAAATAATTCATCATCGAGAAGGAATAATATAACATGGGAAGTTCTTTTATCCATACTTAACACAACAAACATTATTAAAAAAAGAAATAAAGTATATTTACTTGATTGTTCAAACAAGGAGAAGAAATATATAAACAATACTACTAATAATACTATTAAATTATCTAAAATAAATTCTGCATTTTTTCTCTGCTTCTTTTCTTTCAAACATAAGAAGATTAAACACTATCAATATTTTTCTCAAGAATATCATTCTCAGCCTTTCGCTTCGAAAACATTTCTTTTGAGCGAGAATCTATCACTAGAAATAATCTTTTAACCTCAAAAACTATAAGAATAAAGTCTGCATAAATCATACCCCTCCCCTACCGAAACCCCCCACTTATGGAATTACACTGGATATTGATGCTGCAATAATCCGATCAGCCTTATCTTCTATCAAAGACATAAAATAAGGACTAGGAGGTTCACTGGAACTAAATCCGAATGGAGTATTTTTTGTGGAAGTACTTGAATAGATCATCCATAAATCACAAAATGCACCAATAATATGCTTATGAATGTTTTTCTCATCATTAATCTCCAAATACCAAGCACATATCTCTTCAAGAGACTCCTCCCAAGATTTAATCCCTTGATTTGCTTCAACCATTCTTTCCATAGACTTCTTGATATTCCCATAAGGATCCTCCGAACTCGATAACCTTATAACACATGAGTCGTTAAAAGGTAGATAGTACTTGAGCCCGTTACAACTACTACTATTACCCTTTGACCTTTCAAGAATTGATCTAGTTTTTTTCCCATAAGCATCCATATTCGAATCCATCTGCGTTATAACACATGAGTCATTCGATGGTAGATACTCGAGACCGTTACTACTAGTACTATTATTAGTATTCTCTGGCAATGTTGATGATGACACTTCAAGAATTGAAGTAGTTTCTTCCTCGTGAGGATCCATCGAATCCATAGGCGTTATAACACATGAGTCATTAAATGGTAGAGACTCGACCCCTTTATTACTAGTACTATTATTACTCTTTGACAATTTTGATGATGATACATCAAGAATTGAACTAGTTTTTACACCTGCCTCAAATTTTTGAGAGTTGAAAATGTTGTCATTATTTTCAACTCTAAAAGAGAGAGTTCTAGAGTTTCCACAAAGTAGTAATCGACATAGCAAATGAGAAAGGGATTTTTTTTGGCTTTTGAAGAGAGAAGAGAGCTTCATTTTTTTTTAAAAGAAAACATAAAGGGGAGGTATTGAAATGTGAATGGTGAAAAAAAATAATGTGACCTTTTCTCTTTATATAGTTGTTGGAGTTTGATGGTTGGGTTGTGAATAATTAATGCAATTTTCCTGATTTTTTATTGGTGTGGAGAGCAATAAATGTCATGATAGTTTGTTGTTTGAAATTTATGATTTAAGGAAGGCTTGTTGTAAAATAAATATATATGTAATATGATATCACATGCTAAATATTCATTTTATTTAATGGATGTTTGACTAAACAAATATTTAAAAAAGAAAGACATATTTTATCATTAGCATAAGTTTTAATACATTTATGACATACGCTACATTTATAAGTTAAATTAAATTGTGAATTGACTTAAAATGAATCATCTTTCAAATCAAAATAAATCTTTGAATTTTTCTTGGACTCCAAATCAATTAAAGCTTCTCAATCTACATTGTCGTTTGGTTGTGATGGAATTAAATACTCCAAAAATTTTATAAATCAAAATTGAATTTCAAATTTGAATAGTAATTTAGTGGTCGTTTGACCGTAAAATTAAAAAAGAAGAAGTTATTTTTTAAATTTTCAAAATTGAAGTTTTGTTTGACCAGATTTTATGCTAAAGAGTATTTAAAATTTTAAATATACTTTGTAAAAATATGATTCGCAATTTCTTAAAACTAGCAAAATCACCCAATTCAACTTATTTTACCTCAAAGCTTGACATACAATAAAATTTGCTCTAAAAAAGTAATATCTCAAAATAGATAGTCACACGATATCATAGATAAGATACCATATACGAGTTACTATATATTATTATAAATATATTTTCACTTTATTTGAAACATTTGAAGTTGAAATTGAATATGGAGTTGTTTTTGGTTATTGTTTTTATAGATAATAGTTGATTGTATAAATATACTTTTCATAAAAAAACATGAAATATGATTTAAACATGAAACATAATTGGGAAAAATACACGGATAAGCAAACATATACCAATTAATTAGTTAACATAACTATAGTTTGAATTAATTACCTTTCGCCACTAATTTCTAGGCAAAATTACGTAGCCGAATTTCAATTGTATAAATGTGTAGTTTTCAAACTTTGTATAATATAATTTGTATATCTTTTGTGTAATGTAATTTGTATAATATAATTTTTATAACCGTTTAAAGTTAAGATGTTTGTGTTTGTATAAATTTATTATTTCGAGTTTATACAAAAATAAATACAAATCAATTGATACTAACCAATTTATACAAATACAGACGAAAATAACTCAATTATACAAATACACATGAATTATACAAATAGGGTCACCCAGCACGACTTAAACTATATCTACAACCCGTAAATATGCAAATCATAGCTAAGGAGCCTAATTAAGTTTATTATAATGACTAGTTGTGAAATTTCCTCAACATAATTTAATGGAAATATTTTTTATAAAAATAAAAAGTTGAGGATAGATTTATTAAGAAATAATATATTGTTATATATTCACTTTCCTATTTAGTGTAAATTAGATCCCACATAATATGGATTAAAGATTTGGTGCCTTAGAACTAGACTTTAATTAATTTGTAACTTATGGTATATATGTATTGGTATTCTCTAAATGATAGACAAAACTTCAACCATTTCTCTTATCATCCAGAATCTCTGCTCTTTCTTAACTTTTTGGATTTTCTATTTTCTAAGTTGGTATCAGAGCAGCCTTGAATATTTCCAATAAAATGCCAAACAACGAAAACAATACATTAATGCACAATTTCAACACTTCAAATATCAGTTGGCAAAGTGTCGGTATGGATCCATCTAACACATACTTTGTTCATCCTTCAAATCATTTACTCATTCTAACAAAACTGAATGACACCAACTATCCGTCATGGAGTAAATCCATGATACATGCCCTCACGGCCAAAAACAAAATTTGTTTTATCAATGGATCTATCAAACCACCTTCGAAAGCCGAACAAGCAGTTGAATATTATCAATGGAATCAATGTAACAATATGATTTGTCATGGCTTACACATTCGGTGGAATCAAATTTAGCCAAAGGGGTTGTTCATGCTAAGATCGCTCATCAAGTGTGGGAAGATCTTTAGGATCAATTCTCACAAATGAATGCACCAACAATTGATCAGATCCAAAAATCAATAGCATCTCTTTCACAAGGTATACTGACATTTTTTGCCTACTTTACAAAACTCAAAAGTCTTTGGGACGAGTTAGATACGCAGAGATATGTACCCACTTGCAATCAGATGAAAGCACATGCTGAACAAATGGAAGAAGATCGAGTAATGTCATTTCTCATGTGACTCAACTAGACCTATGATGTTGTCCGTTCAAATGTCCTCAATGTCACCACTACCCAATGTTCGTCAAGCCTACTCGCTTGTTATTCAAGAAGAAACACAGCGAGGTATGGCAATGAAACAAGTGAAAAATTTCTCTATCCAAATTCGTCAAAATAATTCTTTAAACAAATAAAAAAAACAAGCATTGTGAACACTGCAACAGAGAGGGACGTACAGTTGATAATTGTAGGACTCTAAAAATTCATTGCAATTATTGTGACAAAAGAGGCCATACAGAGGATAGGTGTAAATTCAAAAATGATACGTGGGTGTCAAACAAATCAAACAACCAAGATGGGCAACAACCATCGGCTAATGTAGAAGTCAAGGTAACTTGCAAAATATTGTTTCATCGGCTAATGTTACAGATTCTTCTCAAACTTCACATGGAACTCATTCTCAAGATACCAATAGTTATTCACCTGACTTTAAGCAAATCAACTTCAATGACACAAAATTTTGCTACTGATAATGTTGATACTTATGGAAACGCAACAGGTTTATCCTCTTCCCTATACGCTTCAATTAATTCTGTATTTCATAAGCCATGGATTTTGGATAGTGGAGCTACTGGTCATATAATTTCTGATTCCACACGTTTTACACACACAAAATACCCATCCATACCGATTGTTAATTTACCCAGTGGATCTACTGCTTCCATCACTTACACAGGCACTATTCCTTTCGAAAAAATTATCACCGTAAAAATGTTTTGTGTGTTCCATCTTTCCGCTTAAATTTAATGTCAGCAAGCAAGCTAACTAATGTCTTGAATTGTTGTGTTATGTTTTTTCCAAATTCTTGTGTCTTGCAAGACTTGGCTACGGGGAAGATTATTGGCTTGGGTGAACAACGTGATGGTCTGTATTACATGTCTCTATTGCAAAAGATACCCACCTCTCACCAAGTTTCTCAACTGTCAAATTTATGGCACATGCATCTTGGTCATCCATCACTGTCTCGTCTTAAATTAGCTTCTTCATTGTTGTCTTCTCATAATCTCTCTTTAAATGATAATTGCACCATTTTCCTATGATTGGATACCAAGTTGAGGTGGGTTTCTCAACTTCACCAAATCAACCTTCTATGTTTGATAAATTTTCTTCAAGATGCACGGATAATTGGCAGTATGCACCATCTTCTCCTAATACTTCACCTCAACAAATCCAATACCATGACGTACATAAGCTCACATCTTCTCAATTATTATTTCCAGCCAAACCCATTGAAGCATCAGAAGTTTCTCAAGACCAACCCATAAATATTGAAACCTCACCCTCAGTTGAACCTACTAATGCACCAAATATTATAATAAACCCTTCAACAAAATCAACGACACCTTCTTCCACCCCAACCAATCCTTTTGAACCTCCTATAAGACAATCCCTTCGTCCTAAACAACCTTCGTCATGGCAAAAAGACTACATACTGTCATCAAAAGTCAATCAATCAAACCCAACACCAAGTTCTCAATCAGGTACTCATTATCCTCTTTCCAATTTTCTTTCTTACTCTCGTTTATCATCTGCACATTGTACCTTCTTAACTAACATTACAGGTCATATCGAGCCTATCTTATATGATAAAACAATCCTTGATCCTCACCGAAAACAAGCCATGAATGCAGAATTAGAAGCACTCCAACAGAATAATACATGGAGTTTGGTACCTCTTCCTGTTGGACATAAACCCATCGGTTGCAAATGGGTTCACAAAATTAAGTACAAGTCAGATGGTACCATTTAAAGAGATAAGTCTCGTCTTATTGCTAAAGGGTACACTCAAGTAGAGGGGACTGATTATCAGGAAATATTTTATTCTCCATCCAAACTTACTACCCTTCGTTGTCTTCTTACTGTTGTTGCTGCACGCAATTGGTTGCTTATCAACTAGACATCCAAAATGCATTCCTTCATGGTGACTTGAATCAAGATGTATACATGGAACCTCCACCTGGACTTCGCTGACAGGGGGAGAAGACTGTATGTTGGCTACACAAATCCCTCTATGGTCTCAAACAAGCATTAAGAAATTAGTTTCTCACCTTTTCAGAAACCATTCGATAAGCTGGCTATGAACAATCAAAAGTTGACTGTTCTCTTTTCACCCAAGCTCAAGGTACTTCATTTACTGCAATTTTAATTTATGTTAATGATATACTTCTCACAAGAAATGATCTTAAAGAAATCGAGCATCTCAAAAGGTTCCTTCTCAAATGCTTCCGCATCAAAGATCTTGGAGGTTTGAAATATTTTTTGGGTATTGAGTTTTACAGATCACATAAAGGTATTTTCATTTCTCAGAGGAAATATGCACTAGACATCTTACAAGACTCAGGACTTCTAGGATCGCGCCCAGACAAGTTTCTAATGGTACAAAATTTAAAACTTACTCCTACACATGGTGAATTATTGAATGATCCAACCAAGTATAGAAGATTAATTGACAAACTGATTTATCTTACGATTACAAGACCTGACATAGTCTACTCTGTTCGTACACTAAGTCAATTCATGCACGAGCCTTGAAAACATCATTGGGGTTCTGCTGTATGAGTCCTTAAATATATTAAGGGTACTCTAGGTCAAGGATTATTATTTCATTTCACCAGTGATCTTACATTGAAGGCCTTTGTGATTGGAAGTGGAGAGGTTGCACTGCCACAAGGAGATTATGTCAAGATTTTGTGGAATGCCTCTCAAAGTGAGTGTCTTTCCTTTATGTAGAGAGTATACACATTACACATCCCTAAAAATCCATTATTCTTATCCCTAAAGATCAGCTATTCAATCCCTCTAAATCTTCCATTCAAATCCCTCTAAATTTGATATGCTATCTCTCCAAATCAACTATTCTATCACAATATTATTCTCTATGATTATTACAACAAATCTATATAATTACAACATTATATACATTAATATATACAACCATTCTCTATAAATTTATCATGATAACATCCCCCCTCAAATTGATGTTGGTGGATCAAGAAGCATCAATTCACCTACTAGAAACTGATGGTGTTGTCGTGCCATGAATTTTGTAAATGCATTAGCTCTCTAAAGATCACTAGACATGTAAGGAAGAGTAATGACTCTTTTATTTACAACTTCTCGTTCATAATGACAATCTACTTCAATGTGTTTGGTTCTCTCATGATAAATTGGATTAGAAGCAATCTGAATAACACTTGTATTATCAACATGGAGAGGAGTAGGATTATATTGAGGAAATCCAATCTCAGCAAGTAATCCATGAAGCCATACAACCTCGGTGTAAGCACTAGACATAGTTCGATATTCACCTTCTGTTGAGGATTTTGATATACATTCTTGCTTCTTACTCTTCCAAGATATCAATGATTCTCCAAGAAACATGTACCAACCTGAATGACGAGTAATAGTATATCCCATCCACTCAGAATCTCTAAAAGCATTAAGACGAATACGAGAACCACTAGGAAAGAATAATCCACAAGTAGATGCTCCTAGAAGATACCGAATGATGCGAGGAACTTCCACCAAATGGAGATGACGGGGAGCTTGCATAAATTGAATAACTTGTTGAACTGCAAAAGAGATATCAGGCTGAGTAATAGTAAGTTAATTTAGACTCCCAGCTAACTGTCAAAATATAGTTCGATCAGGAAGAAGATCGCCTTCCTCACGACGATACTTCACATTCAATTCCAATGGAGTATCTACAGAGGAGGAATCTTGAAGACCAACCAAAGAAATTAGATCCTGAGTATATTTGTGTTGGTTTATAAACACACTTGAAGAATTATTATGAACTTCCAAATTCAAGAAATATTTAAGAGTATGAAGATCTTTCATATGAAATGAATCTTTAATATGCTATTGTAGACTAGTGATTAATGAAGAATTGGTTCCTGTGATATTAATGTCATCCATATATACCAAAAGAAGAACACAAATTATAGATTTTTTTAGGAAGAAACAAAGATAAGTCATATTTTCTCTTCTCAAAAGAAAATTGTAGCAAAGTAGATTGAAATTTGTCAAACCGAGCCCTAGTAACTTGTTTTAGTCCATACAAATATTGATTCAACTTGCATACATCTGATGTAGGTGATGAGAACAAACGAGGTGGAGGTTTCATATAAATATCTTCTTTAAGATCACCATGGAGAAAAACATTTTTGACATCCATTTGATGAATATACCAGTTTTGTGAAGCAGCAATGACAATAATTGTTTGAACCGTAGTCATTTTTGTACTGATGCAGAAGTCTCTTCATATTCCGCTCCAAACTCTTGTCTATTACCAAGAACAACCAACCGAACTTTGTATCAATCAAGAGTGCCATCAAAATGAGCTTTAATTAAATAAGCCTATTTACATCCAATTAGGAGTACACGATACTCTGGTATACATCACCGATAGGCTCATGAGGATTAGACCTTGAAGAATTTTTAGATTCTAGTTGTGGTGTAGTCTCAGGTGGCGAATCAGTTTCGGGATGGGGCAAAGTTGGCTGACATTGTTCATACACAAATCCATGTTTGAACCGCTTAAAAGAAGATTACAAATCCTCAAAAGTAGGAAGAAGAGGAGAAACATAAGATGACTCAACATGAGTAGAAAAGAAATACTAATTTTCAAAGAAAACAACATTTCTAGAAACACTAAATTTGTTAGAACATGGATCATGTAACATCTCGTCTTCGAAAAGCCAACTAGAGATTCGTACAAGTTAAACTTCAATTTTTAGTTTTGAGTCAACTTCAAATGACTATAACTTTCAGTACATAAAGAGTTAGGTGGCCCATGTGGTATCAAATTGAAGGTCTTTGAGCCCTCTTTCCAATGCCGTTGAGTTTTCTAAATTACGAGCTTAGGTGAATGAGTTATGCTTGTTTGGGTGCAACCTCTCTAGTTAAGGCATTTCATCCATTTGAGAGAGGGGTGTTTTGGTCTTTTCCTTACTCCACACGACTTGACCACATTTTACACACCCAAGTTAAGGGTCTAATTCGACGCTAAGTTAATTTAGACATTCCAAAAGCGTTTAGGGATTTTAACTTTATTTAAGTCATATAATTTTAACTTTATTAACTAATTATTTGACTTGATAAAAAAAAATTGGTCATGTTGTTTAGTTGACAAGACTATTTCAATTCATGTTCTTCCAAATCCAAGCTCCTCTAAAATAGGCCTGTTTTGACACAGAATGTAACATGTGTAAAAATTGAGATGGTTATAAAGGAAAATGACTTTCAACCTTAAATGGAAAATATTCACTTTTAGTATTTGGTAACTAAACACCAGAAAATATTGTTCATCACTAAATTTGGAAGAAAAGAAAACAAGAATAAGTCTATTTCGAAACTTTATTAAAAGTCTTTAAACAGTTTCCTCAACTGTGAAAATGTTTAACTCACCACTTATCATATACTCCATGTCATGTAAGACATGCCTGGCGTTCTACATAAAAATAACGTCCTTCTTCACCATGTCTTACTCATTTTTTACGCCTTCATTTGTAGTTCCACCCTTGGATTTCCCCAATTTCTGAATGGATCTCTATTTTCTCCTAATGGACTCTGTGGATATTGTTGCTAGCGGAATATTCAAATTCAAAGGCTGAAGAACTTGGTGCAACTCATTCCATTTAAGTTCTTCAACATTACCATTTTCATATTTCACCTTGAACCGACCAACTTCCCCATCAAATTCAGTAATTTCCCCATAGTAATACTTGTTCCCAAACAACTTGCGAACTTCTCTTCCTTCAAACCATGGACCAATAACAGTGTCAAGTGATTCTTCTACTGCATCAGTAACTGTTGGTAAGGGAGAAAGGTGTCAACACTTGAAGAAATGGGAGGCAACCCGTTAATAACGACAGCCGGCTCTCCACGTATCTCAAACACTCCAGGTACTAAAGACTCCTCCTTGTCGTCATTGAACGGAAAATCCATTTCAAGCCGTCCTTTCTAATCAACCTTGTCAACAAATGATTATGTTCCTATTATAAAATGGAGCTTCTCATTTTTAAATAACAAAAAATAGATGAAACATCAATTTATATGCAAACAATAATCCAAACACTTGGTAACTAATTGCCTATTAGCAACAAAGAAGTCTAACAACATGAGTAAATATTATGTTTTCTTATTAAAATATGAATAACATTATGAAGACATTTGACACGTGCTACCTATTTGTATGTGAAAGTAGTCTAATTTCTATCGTTGCGAGAAGGAAGCTAAGTCACTCACTACACAATTCATGGAGTTCAAGAAAACCTATGAGAAACTGAATATACTTCTACCATTCAGTGTTATTATCAAAGTGTAGCAAGTTCAGAGGGAACAAATGATACTAATGAGTTTTTTAGATGTACTCCCCTCTAAGTTTGAGATTACCTCTCTCAAAGTTGTTTTCAGCGGGTGTTACACACACAAAGAGAGAGGGAGAGTACTCCATCCAATCAAGAGACGAAAAGGAGGAGGAAGAAATAATGTAGGGAGATGGAACAACAACAATGATGCAGATAAATGGAACAATAACAATGATGTAGTGTAGGAAGGTGGAACAACATCAATAATGCTCGAAGATAGAACAATAATATAAGAGGAGATAATGATGCTGGGAGATAGAACAATGACAAAGGAGGAAACAATGACAAATACTTGTCGCTATTGTAAGTAACCTAGGCACATGAAGCAAAATTGTAAGAAATTACAGATTCACATCCAACAAATTCTTACTGCCACTATTATTGCTTTTTCTAGTTCACCTTCAACTGTTACATTTTCCAACCGATGAGTACGCCAAATTTACAAGGTATAAGGAATCAATAAAAGAAACCACTCTAGCCCCTGCCCTTACTAAGTCAGGTAACAAATGTCTCATTTCTTTCTGAAGCAACAAGATCATTGATTCGACTGCCGCAAATAACATGACAAGTATCCCAAAACTTTCTTAAAATTCTGATCACATAAAGCACTATCCCTTGTTACCATAGGTGATGGGTCTTATTATACCTTTAATCTGATTCTGTGAGTAAACTTATCAAAGAACTAAAATGTTTGTCTCATTATTTCCCAATTATTTTACTTTCTAGGACCTTATGACAGAGCAAATTATTGGTAAATGTTATGTATCTGACGGTCTTTACATTCTTGATGCATGGGTGCCTTTGTTTACTCAATTATCGTTCTCATCATTTGAAGCGCATTGTCAATTGGGACATAATTCTCTACCAATTTTGAAAAAATTATGTCCTCAGTTTCATAATGTACCTTCAATTGACTTTGAGTCTTGTCACTTTGCACTCATTAAGTCCTAGAATAATAATTGGACTGATTTTGCTTTAGAATTAGTTCATTAAGATAATTAGGGACCATTTCCCAATGTGTCTAAGGTTGGGTTCAAATATTTTGGTACTTTTGTGGATGATTTTTCCTGAATGATATGGATTTCCTTTATGAAAAATTATTCTGAAGTGTTCTCTCATTTCTCTAATTTTTATGATGAGAGACACAGTTTAATGCTTGTATATAGTGATTTGGGAGTGACAATGCTAAAGAATTCAGGTTAACATTGCTTAAGAACAACATGAATCAATATGCTATTCTTTATCAATCTTCATGTATGGATACACCCTCTCAAAGTGGAGTGGCCGATAGAAAAATGGAGTGGTTGATAAAAAAACTAGACATTTGCTTGAGACTGCTCGCGCTTTGTTATTCCAAATGAAGTTACCTAAGCAATTTTGGGTGGATGTGGTATCCACAACTAACTTTTTAATTGATCGCATTCCATCTAGAACTCTTAATGGTGATATTCCCTATGATTTTCTCTTTTCTAATAAGCCACTATTTTCTTTAGAGTCAAGGGTGTTTGATAATTATTATCCTATGAACCCTAAAATGATGAACTATGATTTTCTCTAAATGTAAATCTTATGATGCTGCTACAGAGGTAGACCCAAAGCAAGCTGTGTGGATTATCAGGAAAATCCTCAAAGAAAAAGAGACAGTAGCACAAGCTGGGTACAACCATGAAAAATTTGTCCAAAGCAGGAGCTTCCGGATCAAAACCATGCATAATGCTCTGAGAGGAAACTTACCAAAAGTTAGCCGGGAAAGACTAGAGTGCAACAATTTTGGTTATCCCAAATGGATATTTCACTTAACAATGGTGGTTCATGACAAGTTATACATAAGGGATAGACTAGCAAAGTGGAAAGTCTCTACCAGTACGACATGCCCACTGTGTGAAGATGTCGAGGAATCCACAGAACATCTATTCTTCCAATGCACATATTCAGCAAACCTATGGAGAAGACTGAAGACTACTATGGAACCAGATTCAAAGATCACATATCGCCTGGTCACAAGAGGTAGAGTGGGCTACAAGCAATGCATTGTGAAGAGACTATGCATGGCTCAAGTATACAAACTTGTGTTATCATGTAGCACGTACTACGTATGGCAAGAAAGGAATTACAGAGTGTTCCAAAATAAGCAAAGGGGGATTGATGAGCTATGCAAAACCATCGTGAGAGAAACACACTGCAGAGGTAGTGTATATACAAAGGTGGCTAAAAGGTTGCAAGAACTCAACTACTACCCATGACCAGTGGCGAATTTACAGCCAAAAAATAGGGCACCCGCACCCGTGGTCTCTTCGTAAAATTAGATATTTTATATGTATATTTTTTAAGATTTTGTATAATATTATATTCTTGCACCCGTACTACGAGAAGTCTAAATGGTCCACGTGGTTAAATGTTGAGCTTTTGACCTTGAGGATTAAGGATCAATTCTCACTTAAATACATTTTACTTGGTGCACCCATGTTCAAAAAATTCTAGATTCGCCTCTGCCCATGACAAAGAATGAAGTAATGGACAAGTATGTTGCGGATGCAACCACACAGAGGACAACATAGGAGGCAATTCAGGGAATAGAGATTTGATAGTTGATTTGTTTGTATAACGCAAATTTTCTCACATGATAAGGTTCCTGCTTTGTATTGAAAATTTTCTCCTTGGTAATAATGTATCTACTTACCAAAAAAAATGGATGATGCTATCATATGTTCCCTTGACAACAATATTATGATATGATATATGTTTCTCATGAATGCAAATCTATGATACATGAATAGTAACCTCATGACGTGGCGATATGAGTGAAGTTTATGAACTATGGTCCTTGAATTTAATGAATATAAGACTTTGGGCGAACCCATGATCCCATGAGCTTAATGGAGCTAAATAGTTAATCAAGAAGGCATAAGTCTAATAGACAAACATCTGAAACTACTTTTACCGATGTTGGTTAAGGATCGTACCATGGGTTCTAGCAACTCCTTCCCTAATAAGGGCTATTTTGACAAATGATTCAAAAATAAACTTGACCAAGTCTTTAGGAGTTTGCTAGTTAGTTTCCTTTATCTTAGCAAGTTTAAATATTGTGGCAGAATAGTGGCTAATTAGTAATTAGTGGACCTAGATTTTAGTATTTTCAGTTTTTGGTAAGCCTATTTATAGGCAGGTCTTGTTGCTTTTATTAATTAATCAGAATTGAAAAAGTTTGCAGTAAATTTTTATCTCTTTTGCTCTTTTATTGTTCATTTTTCCTTTTGATTATCTTTTTCTTTCCAACAAATATGGTATTAGAGAAAGGTTCCTTTTTGGAAGTTGAGTGAATTGTGAGGAAAAATAGCAGTAAATGGTATTTCATCTTCTTCCCAATAACTTAATTCTGAAATGGAATGATTGATAAAATCGATATTTCATAGAAGAATGACCGAGACCATAAAATCCTTTCACACCCACACATGTGGCTGAATATATATGAAAGTTCACACACCCTGGAAAAATCCATCCTGTATCCTTGACTTGCCAGCTTGATCGCTTGTCTTATTTACCCTTTACTTAGCGGGTGGTTTGCAACTCATGCCAATTATTACTGGTGAAAAGTATGAGTTTTGGAGTATCAAAATGAAAACTATTTTCAAATCACAAGGAGTTTGGGAGTTGGTTGAAGCAAGCTTCGTGGATTAATCAGACTCTGACGAAGAGACAGAAAAATTGAAAGAGATAAAAAAGATGGACGCCAAAGCGCTATTCCTGATTCAACAAGCAGTCCATGACACAATTTTTCAAGAATTGCAGCACCAACTACTTCTTCACAGGCATGGAAGATTTTGAAGAAGGAATTTCAAGGTTCAACTAAGGTGATTACGATAAAATGGCAAACTTACCGTCGTGACTTTGAAACTCTTTCTATGAAAAGTAATGAATTTATTCAAACTTATTTGTCTAGAGTTTCTTCTCTTGTTAATCAATTGAAGTCTTATGGTGAAAATATATCTGAAGAAATTGCTGTAGCAAAAGTTTTAAGGATTCTTACTCCAAAGTTTGAACATATTGTTGCTACGATCGAGGAATCTCATGACTTATATGATTATACTTTTGATGAACTAATGAGTTCTTTGCAAGCTCATGAAGAGAGGCTCCTAAGGTCACATGAGAAGAATGAAAAAAATGCATTTCAGGTGAAGGGGGAGTCCACTCATCAAAAAGATAAGCTAGAAAACTTTGCAAATCGTGGAAGAGGCAGAGGTGGTTTTCAAGGGAGAGACCGTGGAAGAGGCCAAGGAAGAAACCGAGATAGAAGAGGTTCTAATGAAGAGAAGCAGAATACGATGTTTCTATGCAACTACTGCGAAAAACCAGGTCATAAATAAGATTATTGTTGGCAAAAGCAGAAGGTTGAGAATAACCAAGCAAGTTTTGTAGAGGAAAATGATGATGATAATAACTTGTTAATGGCCTTTTACTGTGAAAAAGAAACCCCTAATGATTTCTGGTTTTTGGACAGTGGTTGTTCAAATCATATATCTAGAATAAGATCATTGTTCTCGGAGCTTTATAAGTCCAAAAATCAGATGTAAGGTTAGGAGACAACAAGAAGATTCAGGTTGAAGGTAGAGGTATTATTAGTATTATGACCAACCAAGGTAATGCTAAGATTTTAGAAGGTGTGATGTTTGTTCCTAGTCTATCTCATAATTTGGTTAGCATTGGACAACTAATGACTAACGGATACTCAATTTCTTTTGATGATGGTGTTTGCACTATTAAAAATAAGAAATCTGGGAAAATCATTGCTAAAGTTCCTATGGCTAACAATAAAATGTTTCCTTTAGAAGTTTCAATGGTTGAGAGGTGTACTATGGTAGCTAGTGGAGATGATGAAACTAGACTATGGCATTTGCGTTATGGGCATTTAAATATTAATGGATTGAAGTTATTGAGCCAAAAGAAAATGGTTTTTGGGTTGCCAAAAGTTGAGAATCTTGATTTTTGTGGAAGCTGTGTTTAGGGAAAACAAAGTAAAAAGTGTTTTCATGTAGGAAAGTCTTGGAGAGCTTTTGTTTGTCTTGAGTTAGTACATGCTGATTTGTGTGGTCATATGAGTGTTGAGTCCTTTGGAGGAAGTCAATGCTTTCTGCTTTTTACTAATGAGTATAGTCGTATAAGTTGGATATATTTCTTGAAATTTAAATCTGAATTTTTTTTGAAAATTTCAAGAAATTTAAATCCTTTTGTTGAGAGGCAAAGTGGATGTATACTCAAAACTCTTCAAAATATATAGGTGGTGAGTTTCTGTCGAAAGAATTCAGTTCCTTTTGTAAGGAAAATGGAATACACAGAGAACTCACAACACCTTATACACCAGAGCAAAATGGTGCAGCAGAACGAAAGAACCACACCGTTGTTGAGATGGGCAAAAGCTTGATGGAAGGTAGACGTGTACTGAAATGTTTTTGGGCTGAAGTTGTTGCCACTGCTGTTTATTTGCTGAATATTTCTCCCGCTAAGGCAATGTTTAATCAAACACCATATGAAGCTTGGAGAGATAACAAACCCAAGGTAAGCCACATACGTGGTTTTGTTTGTATAGCTTATGCCTTGATAAATTTACAAGCTCGACGTAAGCTTGATGAAAAATGTGATAAATGTATTTTTGTTGGATATCGCACACAATCCAAGGCTTATAAGCTATATAATCCAGTGAGTGCTAAAATTACGGTCAATAGAAATGTTGTGTTTAATGAAGATGCAAGTTGGTACTTTAATTCCGCAAATGAAAGTTCAAACACTCAATTGTTGATCAAGAGTATGTAGCAGATCCCCTTTTGGCTAGTCCATCGACTACCTCATCAATTGCACCAGAAACTTCTCCAATATTGGAAAAATCTTCTGTTGAGCTAACTCCATTAAGAAGATCAACAAGAGATCGGAAACAAAATCCTAGATATGCTAATATTACATTTTGTACTTTTGCTTTATTTGTTTCAGATTCTACTTTCTTTAAAGATGCTGAAAAAGAGGATAAATGGTGCAAGACTATGGAAAAGGAGCTAATGGTTATGCAAAAGAATCAGACATGGGACTTGGTAAATTTGCCAGAAGGAAAGAAAGCCATTGGGCTCAAATGAGTGTTTAGAACCAAGTATCATGCAGATGACAACATTCAAAAACAGAAGGCAAGGCTCGTTGCAAAGGGTTATTCCCAACAACAAGGTATTGACTTAGATGAAACTTTTTTTCCCGTTGCCCGCTTTGAAACTGTGAGAACTTTAATAGCCTTGGCTGCTAAATTAAATTGTCCAGTGTACCAATTTGATGTTAAATCCGCCTTTTTAAAGGGTGATTTGGAAGAGGAAGTGCATGTCTCACAACCTAAAGGTTTCGTGGTTAATAGCAAAGAAGATAAATTTTACAAGTTAAAAAAAGGTACTTTATGGCTTAAAACAAGCTCCGCGGGCATGGTACTTCAAAATTGACTCTTATTTCCAGGAGAGTGGCTTTCAAAGGAGCAATAATTAGCCTACAAATGTGACTTATTTTAGAAGTCTGGTCAGTGGTTTGAACTACTTGTCTCATACAAGACAAGACATTCCTTTCTCTGTTGGGGTCATATCAAGATTTATGCACAATCCAAGTAAGCTTCACCTTGGAGTTGCGAAGAGAGATTGAGATTTATCGCAGGGACAACATATCATGTATTTGGTATTCTAAGGTAACAAATTTCACAGTAACTAACTTTACTGATAGTGACTATGCAGGAAGAATTGATGATAGAAAAGGCACATCTGGTTTCTTGTTTAATCTTGGATCTGGAGCAGTTTCATGGAGTCCAAAGAAGCAGGAAGTGGTGGCCTTATCAACTTCAGAGGCTGAATATATTGCAGCAATTTCTGCAGCTTGTCAAGTAGTTTGGTTAAGGAGACTTGTTGCTGATTTTAATTAGAAACCAGCTGGTGCAACTGAGATTTTTTGTGGCAATAGATTTGCTATTGCGATGTCAAAGAAGCCAACATTCCATAGTAGAACAAAGCACATAAATATTCGCTATCACTTTATCCGGAGTCTTGTTTCTACTGGAGAAATTACTTTGAAGTCTTGTGATACAAATGAGCAATTAACATACATCTTCACGAAGTCACTTTCGCAAGCAAAGCACGAGTTCTTCAGAGGTCAAATTGGAGTTTGCAGTTTTGAGTCAAGGGGGAGTGTTGAAAAATGATTCAAAAAGAAACTCGACCAAGTCTTCAGGAATTTGTTAGTTAGTTTCCTTTATCTTAGCAAGTTTAAATATTGTGGCAAATTAGTAGATAATTAGTAATTAGTGGGTTAGTGGACCTAGATTTTTGTATTTAATTTTTTGGTAAGACTATTTATAGGCCTTGTTGCTTTTATTAAT
Organism: Solanum stenotomum; assembly: GCF_019186545.1. Classification (NCBI taxonomy): domain Eukaryota; kingdom Viridiplantae; phylum Streptophyta; class Magnoliopsida; order Solanales; family Solanaceae; genus Solanum; species Solanum stenotomum. The sequence goes on along the minus strand of NC_064286.1, from coordinate 45,695,933 downwards.
TAATCAGAATTGAAGAAGTTTGCAGTAACTTTTTATCTCTTTTGCTCTTTTTTCTGTTTATTTTTCCTTTTGATTATCTTTTTCTTTCCAACAGGCTAGTTATGGATCCACATGATACGTACACATATGTCTCATATCTGAGAAGGTATGAGATGACTTAGCTAATTGGGCCGACTCCATGCATTCACATGGTTTTTATGTCGGTTACTTTTTTAGACTCCCACAATTAACTAAAATATCATGAAAGAAATATTCTTAAGGAAGTTTGAATGACCTTATCTCTTAACCTTCATATGTTACAATTATGATTGTTTAAACTATTTCTACTGATCTTGATATGTACCTTTATGTTTCATTCTGTCAATTTACATACAATACAATTCCATATGTACTTATGTCCCTTCTGCCGGGGGGTTATATCTTTTTACTGATGCAGACTTAGATATACGAAAGTGTGATCATGCCACTCTCTAGGTTCCATATCTTTTGCTATTAGTGATCCCCTCTCTGTGATCTGGGACTTAGTCGATATATTTTAGGAAGTTATATTTTCTTTGAAGGTATACCGAGGTTTTGTCTCGGTTGATACTATTCAGTTATGTTTGGAGGCTTCATAGATAGATGAATAGTTATGTTACATTTGGACCTTCGTGTCCTTTGACAATGGTTTTAAATTTCTATGACTTACATTACAAAATCTATTTTATTCTGAAACTTGTCTCTTCAAATGCACTCTTCCACTAATGTTTAGATGTATTCTCATGTTCAATGCCATGTTATGGGTATGCTAAGGCCAACAATGACATCGAGTTCCGGTCACGTCCAGGGTGTAGGCTCGGGGCGTGACACCATGTTACTAAACTAGATCCAAAGGCCTTGAAGTGTGTCTTTTTGAGATATTCTTGCATACATAAAAATTATTAATGCTACTCTCCAAGCCTTAAAAGATATATGGTGTCTATAGATATGCTGTTCTCTTGAACATGTAATTTTTCCTCTCTCGACACCTCTCCCACTCAGGGGGAGGAAGAATAATAGCTCATCTATAAGACCATTCCTTCGAGCTCAAAACACCATAAGGAAATTCTAACTTGTGTTGAGTAGTCCATTGAAAATGTGTCTTCTGATGTTCTTCCTGTTGAAATAAAGATGACAATTATATTTTAAGTTTATTCCAGGTGACAAGAGGTCAATGGTATATGTCATGCACCATTCTTTCGGGATTTGATCCTCCTCCGGTCAATCTCTCTCTAATAGAAAATCTTGGCATTCCGATGTCTTGTCTCAAAGGTAAGCGTTTGTGTCAATTAGAAATATACTAATTTTGACTGGCGATAGGTGGAACAGTGCTTATAAGGGAGGGAAATTGGTGATAGGGGGAACATAAGATAAATGGGACATGTTGAGTTAGCGTACGTGATCGACTACTCTTTGTCATCATTAAAAAGGGGAAAAATATAAATCCATTGTTTTGATGATCCTAAAAAACAATGAGACCTGATACAATGAGTCACAAATGTTCCCTGGTCAGATGGGGAACAACTGTAAAGCTGCCAACACTACCACAATTGTTGAGCACAGGAAAAATAGACGGAGCTCTCAGCCAATGGGAGGGTACTAGGTTGTTTTGTTCAGAGGATAATATGCCTTTGTTGACATGAAACTACCTAGTTCTCACATTGAAGGAATAGGCAAAACGTGCCTTTTTGTCTCTCTTAAGAAGATCACAAGCTTTCAAGAACTGCAAGGGAGCTGATGGAGTTATCAAGTGTGTGTTTAGTTGTTGATCGAGAGTTTGTGTCTTGTGTGTCTCAACTTGTAAGATTCATTCCAAATCTATAAAGGAATATATCACGTTTTTTCCCCATCATTTTAGCCAACAATGAGCATAGCTAGAGTTAATTGTGTAGTATGTGATTGAAGTCTATCTTGCATCCAGATGGTTTACATGAAAGACTTGGGACAACTGAAATACTTGAGAATAGAAGCAAGTAGAAGAAGAAGGAAATATTTCCATCCCAAAAGAAGTATATCCTTGACCTTCTTAAGGAAACTGAAAAGTCGACAACCTAGCCTTGTATTACTCCAATTGATCAACTAACAAAAGATGGTGATCCCTTCAATATTCTAGAGAGATACAAGAGATTAGTTGGGAAATACAAGAGATTAGTTTTGAAATTAAACTATCTCACTTTAACTCTCCTGGATATTGATTTTGTAGTAAGTGGTGTTAGCCAATTTTTTAAAAAGAAGACTCAGTGGAAGACTGATTTTGTTAGAGTGCAACTATTTAAAATTTTAAACATCAGGAGATTGAAATCCATAGTTCAATTAATTGGAAGTGTTGAATATTTGCTTTAGAATTGTAGAGTTTTTATCGCAGTAGTTTTATTTAAACAGACCTAGTCAACTAGTTAGCCCTTTTAATTAGGAGTTGAATTCTATTTGAATTTTGAATAAATAGTATTTTATAGACTTTAAGAGTTTGGTATTTTCAACAGTTCTTTTTGTTTAATTTTAGGTTTAAAAGTTGTACTTTTATTATAAATTGTATACCTAGATTGCAATGAAAATATATCAATTCAATGTTAATTTATAAGCTTTCTTTCTTGTTTTTTATTCTTAGTTTTCCATGAATGACCCCATGTTTTTGATTGTGAAAATTATCAATTATGGGCTGTGAGAATGGAAAGTTAATCTTTGGAAAGCTATGGAAGTGGATTATGAAATTAATCCGCTTCCAAATAATTCCACCATAGCTCAAATCAAGAGTCACAAGAAAAAGAAAATCACAAAGTCTAAGGCGAAGGCAACTCTGTTTGATGCTATTTCAACAATTATTTTCACAATAATTATGTCACTCACATCATTAAAAAAATTGGGATTATATGAAGAAAGAATATATTGGGTATGAAAGAATTAGATGAATGCAAATATTGAATTTAATAAGAGAGTTTGAGAGACAATCAAAAAATACACTGACAGATTGCTTAGCATTGTGAACAAGTTAAAATTACTAGGCACTGAATTTAAAGTTTCAAGAATTATTGAAATAAATCTTGTTACATTGCCCGAAAGTGTAACTACCTTACAAAATACACAAGATCTGACCAAGATTACCTTGACAGAGTTGTTAAATTCCTTTGTAGGCACATAAGAAAAGAAGACTTATGATGCAAGATGTTATCATTGAAGGAGCCTTAACAACTAGCTATAAAACTCATAGCAGGGGTAAAAATTTGAAAAATTACTCACTTTATGAGCACTGTGGAAAAAATGGGTCATCCACCATACAAATATTGGAAAAGTCCAGACGCGAAGTGTAGCAAGTGCAATCAGCTTAGCCATGAAGTAGTAATTTGCAAAAATAAATTTGAGAACCACAAAGTAGATAGATGTACATGTGGTCAATCAAGAAGATGAAGACCATCTTTTTGTTGCAACATGTATCTTAAGTAAGGTTTCAAGAAAATTTTGGCTGATTGATAGTGATTGCACTAACCACATAACTTATGACAAGAGTTTGTTTAATGAATTAAAACCTACTAAAATATTCATAATTAGGATAGGAAATGGTGACAAGGTTCTTGTTGAAGGAAAAGGAACTGTTGTCATCAAAACAAGTTCAGGTAATAAAGTAGTTTCTAATGTTCTTTATGTACCTGATATTGATCAAAATATGTTGAGTATTTATCAGTTGGTAGAAAAGGATACAAAGCATCTTTTGAGGATAAGTATTGCCTTGTCAATGATGGTGCTGGAAAGGAAGTTTTAAACATTAAAATGAGAGGTAAACATTTTTTATTTGATCTAATGGAAAATGTTTATGTAGAACATGAAAAAGATCACATGCTGAAAAAATTAGAAGATGATTCTCGAATTGTAAAAGCACAAGCAAAATGTGAACCTTTTAGATTTAAAGGAGCTTTCAATATTTCTAAAGGAATTAAAGCAATGGAAGAGTTACCTATGTTTCAGGAAAATAAAATGGGTAAGTTTAAATTCAAGATGCAAATGAAGAAGGAAGACATGCCAAAAAGATTTAGTACTCAATGGTTGCATTCAAAACGAGAAGTGAATTTTGTTTACTACAAGCCTAAAGATGAATGTGTAGATATATTCACAAGATCACTTTTAGATATCAAGTGTGGAGATCCCAAGATAGAAGGCCAAAATTTTGCAATTCCTAAAGCAGTGTTGAAAATTTGCTTTAGAATTGTAAAGTTTTTATTGCTGCATTTTTATTAAAATTGACCTACTCAACTAGTTAGCCTTTTAAATTACGAGTTGAATTCTATTTGAATTTTAAATAAATAGTATTTTATAGACTTTAGGAGTTTGGTACTTTCAGAATTTCTTTTTGCTTAATTTTAGGTTTAGAAGTGGTAGTTTTATTATAAATTATATTTTTGGACTGCAGTGAAAATACATCAATCTTTCAATGTTAATTTATACACTTTCTTTCTTGTTTTTATTCTTTTCCTGCAATTTATTCTCTTCTAAAACCATTAGGAAGGATTTCATAAATGTCTTAAATTTTACTACTATAACTTTTATCCAAGATTTAGAAAATCACAACACATAGGATAAAAAATTTCCCCTCTTTTCATCCCCAAATGTTCACATACTAATACCAAAAAGGTTAATTATGGAATAGGAGTACATTGCTAAATTAAAGATCAATACAAATTTGAAACCGTCAATCGCAAATAAATAAAGCAATTTTAGTGAATTTACAACTGATGTCTATTGTTAAAATTGACAAGCGAAAGGGTTTAGGGTATTCATTTCATGAGAAAAACATAAGCAACTTACAATTAGAATCAATTAATCGGAGAGAGAGAGAGAGATGGGCAAAAGTTGAGTTTTGACGCTGGAGAGCGTGTTCGATGATGGTGGGCAAAATATCAACCGGGATTTAATTCATAGGTAAAAATACATGAATATAGTCATTTGTTATAATGCCTTGATCTTGTCCATAATCGATTTTTCATGTTTTATTTTATTCTCTATAAAAACATTCTACCTATAACAACAATATTATTCATTATAGTAGTACGCTCTTTGTAAAATTACCTCCCTATTACAGTCATACTCAAATACTATGTAATAATATAATAGGGGTTAGTGGGTTGAAGTAGAACAAAGTTGAGATGATATGCCTAAATGAAAATTAGAGGCAAGTTAGAGGAATTGTGTATTTATTTGGCCTAATTAAGATGGTCTAGGGCACTAAGAATCATTCTTATAATTTATTTAATGGTTTTTATGTTGACAATAATATGCGATTTGTTCCTAAAAGATGCATGCATAGAAAAATGCTTACATGATATATGCTAGTTGTATGGTATATTTATTCGGTATGAATATGTCATGAGTTGAGTCTACACCCTGGACACGACCAACAATCATAACCATTGTTGGTTCCAAGAGAAACCTTGATCTGCGAATAACTAAATACTATAACTGTAATACCTCGGATTACAAAAAAGGCTAACAAGGAGTCAATAACCCAAAAATGGACAATGGAATCCTCCACGGATCCCTAGACTGGTCGTGTAGGGAACCACGGTCCGTTTGGTTGCTCGTGGTAAGTTCCCAGAACCTGCCCCAGGCAGGTGTCCCTCACACGAACGCCTAGATGGCTCATGATGAGGTTAACGAACCGTCCAATGGGTTGTCATGTGGCCTACTCAGAAGGTGTTTCTCCCCTAGTCACTGGTTAAGGATCACACACGTCTAAAGAGCTTGGGAAGCTTCACACAGACCGTGAAGTCATCCGTGAAGGGGGTTTAGAGTTTAGGGTCAACTTCAAACGACCATATCCTTTAGCAGAAATTGAATTACGTGGCCCATGACCTATCAAACTAAAGATCTCTGAGTCCTCTTTCCAACGCCACCAAGTTTGCCTAATTCCAAGCTTGGAGTAAAAGGTTATTCCCAAAATAGTGAAGCCATGTCAGGCAGCGCATCTTCACGACCTACTTGATGGGGTGTGGTGCTCTAGACGGCCCGTGAAGGCCTTCTAGAGAGTCAATTCGGCAGTTTTAAGTCTTGGTCATTCTAGTCTTTTCCCAATTGTTTTCACTCAATAGTACATCGTTTTACCTCTACACAAAGCCCTATATAATGATTTTTACCCCCAAAATCATCCAATTCAATTCATTCTCCCAAATTCCCAAAAAAAGATCAAGCATCCTGTCAAATATTTCTCTCTCTAAGGAAGAAGAAGACATGATCAAGTTAGGGTTTCTAGATCAAGTCTCCAAATTCACCAATTTGCTTGAGGGCTTTGAACTCCAAGGTATGATAATGCTCACCTATGGAACTCTTTCCTCCACAGGGTTCCTAAATTCTCCAATTTACAAGTTAGAAGTCTCCAATTGAAGTTAGGATTTTCTTCCATATCATGGGTTCCTTTCAATATTGATTCAATTGATTGTTTTATGAACTATTATGCATTAATTGAGATAATTCCATGTTTTAAAGATGAATCCCCATTAACCCATTCATAACCCATGTTTTCTAAGCTATGATGATATAATGTGGGTTTTGAACTATGAAAGATGAGTTTATGAAGATATGCATGTTCTTTATGAAGTTGATGAAAATGATTTAAGTTGATTTGAGAGTAATGAATAAATGTTGTTGTTGTTGTGAAAGGATTTCTCACATACTACTCAATATATGAATGTGAAAGGGTTTTCTCAACTAAACTTTGAATCAAGTTTTAGGAGCTATTCTAATGAAACCTAGCTTAGATTGACTACTTGATGTGCCTTCCATGAATGATACGACAAGTTAAGATTTATGACTATTATGTATGAATTATGTTTAGCACCGAGAGGATATTAAGATGGAAGCTCTCATATAGCTAGAGGTTGTGTTTAAAGTAGCAATCTCCTTATCCCATACCTATGTACCACCATAGGATGATTTTCTTAGATAGATGATGATTGTCTTAGATAGACATTATCTAGTGGATTCACGCATGCTAGAAGTAAGGTTCTTACCTTGGCAAGTAAGGACACCCCTTTTCGGTGTGGGGCAGACACCAGATTCCATGTTATAGCTCATATGGTCTCTATGTCAGTTAAGGCTACTTCCCATAATAATGATAAACTAAGGTTACTTCAAGAAGTATCTCACAAGTGTTTAATGATGATTTTTACTTGCATTGACCAAGATTTCGATTGTGTTTTCTATCCTCTTATCTTATGGTTTAACTTGGTATTTGCATGTCATGAACGGTCCTTTTTAGCATGATTTTATAACTCTATGCATTACTATTATACTTGGTACATTTTTGTACTAAGTCATACTCTTTCCAACATTGTATCAGAAATATAGGGTTCGACGCTTCGATTCTGCATCCCCGTGGCTAATGATCACCTCTAGTAGTTTTGAGAAGTGGTGAGTCCTCATGTTGCAAGGAACGAACCTTTTATTGCTTATTGTATTTACTTTTCAGATGTTGTATTTGATTATGTGTTACGTCCCAATCACTCTTGATGTAATAGATGGCTTTTTAGACTATGTAGACTTCCATTATTTTTGACAAACTCTTTATGATATAAATTGTCTTTTAAACTCTTAAACTCTATTATTTAAGTGTCTTGTGTAGGGCCTTTCGGGGTCCTATGCACCATGTTACGTCTAGGGTCTACTTTGGATCATGACAAACTTGGTATTCAGAGCACAAGGTTTAGAAAGGTCCTATGATGTCTCATAATCCACGTCGATTAGATTTTTGTTCACGAGTGTGAAGCGTGCCACATTTATGAATAAGAAGCTATAAAATGATTAGTAAACTCCACTTCTTTCATTACTCTAAGTCGTGCGATAGAGTGCAACTCTACATGTCCTTTCTCCTAATCCCTATCCAATACTTTTTAGGATATGTCCCTCGAAGAGCATACGTTAGGAGGAATGCAAATGAGAATGTGGAACAAGAAGCTCCTTCTCAAGCTCCTCAAGATTTGGTTGATCCTTTTGTCGAGTAAATGACTAATGCGGAGTTTAAGGATGCTTTTCAAGTATTGTCTTAAGCCATGACGATTCAATCCAATGGGGAGGTTGTGGTCCCCATGAACCCAAATGTGAGTATGACGACATCTAGAGTAAAGGACTTCACTAGAATGAATCCTCCGGAGTTTTATGGTTCCAAGGTTGAGGAAGATCCTTAAGAGTTAATTGATGAAGTGTATAAGGTGTTGATGATCACGGGAGTGACATCGGTGGAAAAGGAAGAATTGGCCGCTTACTAACTTAAGGGTGTTTTTCAAGTTTGGTTCAACCAATGGAAGGAGGGGAGGGCAGATGATGCGGGTCCTCTAGATTGGGAAAAGTTTAAGGTTGCTTTCCTTGATATGTTCTTTCCCCTTGAGATGAGGGAGGCAAAGGTACTTGAATTCATCAACCTTCATCAAGGAAACATGAGTGTGAAGGAATATACTTTGAAGTTTACACAATTTTCTAAGTATGCTCCTACTATGGTTACCGACCCTAGGTCAAGAATGAGGAAGTTTGTGTTGGAGTGTCAAAGATTGTCGTACCGCCATGCTTATCAATGATATGAACATTTCTTGTCTAATGGTACATGCTCAAGAAATAGAATAAGAGAAACTTAAGGGAAGATCTAGAGAGATAAAGAAGGCAAGGATCGGTGATGGTGACTTTTCACATTCAAGGTTTGATGGACGTAGTCGTTCTAGGTTTCGTGAAAGATTTTCCAATCAAGGCTCCTCAAATACTTCTTCTAGATTCAACAAAGATAGGGTGTCTAACCCTAAACCTCAAGGAGGAAATGGTAGTGGGTTTTCATTGTCTCCTTGTGCTAAGTGTGAAAGGAAGCATGAGGGTAAATGCTTAGCCGGTATGAATGGTTGCTATGGTTGTGGTAAGAGTGGACATAAGATAAGGGATTGTCCAACACATACACCTAAGGGAAGATAAGGTAGCAAGCTCCGCCTAGTGGTTTGTGTTCAAGTGGTCCAAAGAAAAACAAATTTTATGCACTCCTGACTCGCCAAGAGCAAAAGGGTTAAGGTAGCAAGCTCCGCCTAGTGGTTCGTGTTCAAGTGCTCCAAAGCAAAACAAAATTTATGCACTCCTGACTTGCCAAGAGCAAGAGGGTTCTCCCAATGTGGTTATCGGTATGTTAAAAGTCTTTCATCTAGATGTTTATGCTTTGTTTTATCCTGGTGCTACCTTGTCTTTTGTGACACCATATGAGGCAATAAGGTTTGATATTCTTCCAGATATATTGTTAGACATGTTTTCTGTCTCTACTCCTATCGGTGAATCTATTGGGGCAAAGATAGTCTATAGAAATAGTCCTGTTTCCTTATCCCGTAGAGTCACTCATGTTCATCTTGTAGAGTTTGATATGCTAGATTTTGATGTCATTCTTGGTATGGATTGGTTATATTTTTGTTATGCTTCTATTGATTGTAGAACCCGAGTGGTCAAGTTTCAGTTTTCAATTGAGCCTATCCTAGAGTGGGAAGGAGGAAATTCTATGTCAAAAGGTCGATTTGTTTCTTGTCTTAAAGCTAGAAAGATGATTCCTAAGGGTTTCATATACCATTTAGTTCGGGTGAGGGACATGGATTCTAAAACTCCTACTCTTGGGTCGATCCCCATTGTAAATTAGTTTATGTACGTGTTTCCTAATAATCTACCCAAAATTCCTCTCAAAAGGGAAAAAACTTTGGTATTGACCTTCTCCCAAAAATACAACCTATCTCTATTCCTCCTTACCGAATGGCTCCGAAAGAACTTAAGGAATTGAAAGACCAATTGATAGATTTGTTTGATAAGGTTTCATCCGACTGAGTATCTTTCCATTGGGTGATCTAAATTTTTTGTTCGAAAGAAAGATTGCTCTCTTCATATGTGTATCGATTACTGTCAATTGAATAAGGTTACTATTAAGAATAAGTATCCTCTCCCAAGGATAGATGATTTGTTTTACCAACTACAAGTTACTTCTCTAAGATTAACCTCCGATCGGATTATCACCAATTGAGGGTGAAGGAGGATGGTATTCTGAAAAAAACTTTTCAAACTCGATATGGTCATTATGAGTTTTTGATGATGTCCTTTTGCTTGACTAATGCTCTGGCCGCTTTTATGGATTTTATGAATAGGGTGTTTAGGCAATACCTTGACATGTCTGTGATTGTGTTCATTGATGATATATTGATCTATTCAAGGAGTGAGGACGAGTATACCGATCATTTGAGGATTGTATTGCAAGTCCTCAAGGACCAATAACTCTTTGCAAAGTTTAGTAAATGTGAGTTTTGGTTAAAGTTCATGGCTTTTGTTGGTCACATTTTTTTCTGGAAAGGGTATTGAGTTAGATCCTAAGAAGACGAATCTGGTAAATAGTTGGCCTATACCTCTATCCCCTCCGAATATTAGAAGTTTCTTGGGTTTATCCAGTTACTATAGTAGGTTTGTGGAAGGGTTTTCATCGATTGCCTCTCCATTGACGACTTTGACCCAAAAGAAAGCCAAATTCTTATGGTCAGAATCATGTGAAAAGAGATTTCAGGAATTGAAAGATAGACTTACTTCCGCTATGGTGTTGACTTTACCAGAAGGAACCGATGGGCTTATTGTTTACTGTGATGCTTCAAGAATTGGGTTAGGAGGTGTCCTTATGCAAAATGTGAAAGTCATTATCTATGTCTGAAGGAAACTTAAGGTGCACAGAAAGAACTATCCTACCCATGATTTAGAACTTGCGACGGTTGTGTTTGCTTTGGAAACTTGGAGGTATTACTTATATGGTGTTCATGTCGATGTCCTTACCGACAATAAAAGTTTGCAATATGTGTATAAACATAAGGATCTAAATCTTTGCCAAAAAAGGTGGCTTGAGTTACTAAAGTATTATGATATGAGTGTTCTTTATCACCCCGGTAAAGCAAATATGGTGGTGAATGCTCTTAGTCGATTGTCAATGTGCATTGTTGTTCATGTAGAGGATATCAAGAAAGCATTAGTTCGAGATGTTCATAGGTTGGCCCGAATTGGTGTCCGATTGTTAGACTCCACCAAAGGTGGTGTTGTGGTTCAAAATGGTTCATAATCATCTTTTGTAGTGGATGTGAAAGACAAGCAACTTCTTGATCCGACTTTGGTTGAATTGAAGGAAACGGTGCTTAAAAAGTCCAAGGAGGAGATGGTGTGCTACATTATCAAGGTCATTTGTGTGTTCCCAATGTAGATGATTTGAGAGAACTGATCTTATCAGAAACCCATAGCTATCAATATTCCAATCACCTGGGAGCCACAAAGATGTATTGTGACTTACAGGAGGTCTATGGTGGAATGGGATGAAGTATGATATCGCAAAATTTGTGGCTAAGTGTCCAAACTGCCAACAAGTGAAAGTTGAGCATCAAAATCCGGGAGGTTTGTCCCGAGACATCAATATTCCTACTTGGAAGTGTACAAATGTGAATATGGACTTTGTTGTTGGTTTACCCCACACCCGGTGGCAATATGACTCGCTATGGGTGATAGTAGATCGTGTGGTAAAAATCGGCTCATTTCATCCTCGTCAAGGTTTCTTATTCGACGAAGGACTATGCTAAGTTGTACTTGAGGGAAATGGTTAGGTTGCATGGAGTATCCCTGTCTATTATCTCCAATCGTGGTACCCAATACACTTCTCAGTTTTGGAAATCCTTCCAAAAGGGTCTTAGTACTCGTGTTAAACTTAGCATGACCTTTCATCCTCAAACTGATGGGAAGCGTAGCATACTATCCAAACTTTGGAAGATATGATGAGAGCGTGTGTAATTGACTTTAAGGGTAATTGGGATGATCACTTGCCTTTGATTGAATTTGTGTATAATAATAGCTATCACTCAAGTATTAGTATGGCTCCATTTAAGGCTCTATATGGTAGGAGGTGTAAATCTCCTATAGGTTGGTTTGAAGTGGGTGAATTTGCGTTAATAGGTCCTGAGTTAGTACATTTGGCTGTGGAGAAAGTTTGACTTATTAGAGAAAGGTTGAAAATGGCTCAAAGTCGACAAAAGTCCTATGTCAATGTTAGAAGTAGAGATCTTGAGTTCAATGTTAATGATTAGATGTACTTGAAATTTTCACCCATGAAGGTGTAATGAGATTTGGAAAGAAAGGGAAGCTTAGTCCCCGTTATATTAGGCCCATATCGGATTTGGAGGCATGTTAGTAAGGTTGCTTATGAACTTGAATTGCCTAATGACTTGGCATCGGCGCACCAAGTTTTCTATGTCTCTTTGTTGAAGAAATGTGTTGGTGATCTGACATATATAGTACCATTGGAGAGTCTTGGCATAAAGGATAGCCTTTCTTATGAAGAAGTTTGAGAACTTTGACCGACAAGTTCGGAAGTTGAGTAATAAAGAATTTTCTTCAGTGAAGGTTCTTTGGAGGAATTTGTTAGTTGAGAGTGCTACTTGGGAGGCTGAGTCTGATATGATATCCCATTATTCTCATCTCTTTCCTTCCATTCCTACTCTAGCTTGAGGTATTTAGTTCCTCATGATTCACTCTTTTGGTTTCACGTGTATTAGATATTCCCATGATTCCTCATTCATGCATGTTCATGAAAATTTTGATTTTAAAGAAAAATGAGTTAGATTGATTGATTTCTTCATGTTTATGTGCATTAGAGTATGAGTTGCATATATATATCTTATGAAATGGTGTTTTGAACATGCTTTAGCTTGGAGTTGGATTTTCCTCATCAAATATGTGCATTTATATGATTGCATTCATGTTGGGCTTCTAGGTCTAGTTCCTACCTTCCTTATGATGTTTTGAATCTCATTCGAGGATGAATGTTCCCAAGGGGGAGATATTATAAAACCTTGGATTAGATAAAGGCTAGAAAGGAGTCAAACAGGCTTGTGAAGAACCCAAAATTGGACCATGGAACCCTCCATAGAGCCCTAATCAGGTTATGTAGGGGACCGTAGTCCATTTGGTTGCTCGTGGTAAGTTCCCATAACCTACCCTAGGAAGGTGTCTGTAACACCTCGGTCTTAGAAAAAGATACTTTTAGAAAGAACTAAATTGGAAAGAGCTAATTTGAGATTTGGCAAGTTATGCTTAAGTTTTGAGTTTTCGATCAACTTCAGATGGCCATAACTTTCAGTACAAGGTGCATTAGGTAGCCCACAAAATATCAAATGAAAGCTCTTTGAATCCTCTTTCCAACGCCACCGAGTTTGCTAAGTTTTGAATTCACATGGGGGAGATCTGCCTGTTTGAAGTTAGGATGTCCAGTTAAGGAAATTTACCCGAATTAATGAGGGGTATTTGGTCTTTTCCTTACCCCATCAACTTAAAATGTTTTAGTAATATTTTAGGGGTCAAAACTGATTTGGGTCAGTTTTCACAATCCTAAATACTCTTAGGGTTTTGAGAAGATTTCAAGGAGAGGAATAGAGTAGAAAAGGAAGAACGATCAAGGTTTTTGCGAATCGAGGATTTGTTTCACCAAATTTAGGTATGTGAGTTCTCATTGTGTTGGGTTTGTTCACCCACACGCCAATCATGTGATTTTATCCATAATTTCGTTCTTGAGGTTGAATGACTTGAGTTCTTGAAGAGTTTCTTGAAGTTTCGTTCTTAAATAGTTAATGATGAGTTTGATAAGTTCTTGAGATGAATGTTAGGAGTTTGAGGGTTGTTTTTGAGTATAGTTTCGTGTACTTATGTTGGGTATTCGAATCTAAGTGAATTGGGAAGAAACCATTCGATTCTAGGCGAATTAGGCCAAAAAGTCGAAGAAGAAAATTCGTTGGAACGTTCTTGGGAGGGATTGGGGCGGCACGCCTCAGATGCGCGGGGGGGGGGGGGGGGGGGGGGGGGGGGGGGNTGCGCCAAAAAGAACTCTCTGAAGTTTAGGGGCTGGTGCCCCGCGCCAACAGTGCGCTAGGGACGCCTGCCCCCACCCTTTTTCCGTCATTGGCTCCGTCTAAGTTCTTTTAAAGTGTACCTTTACTTTCTTTTGATTCTAACAACTCTAAACTACATCTAAATATCTAGAGACCCTTCATAACATGAATCATAACCCTTGAATTCATAATTCAAATTCAAGGTAGAGTTAAGAATAAAGTCTTGAGAGTTCTTTCGAGTCATTTTGAAAAGTCTTTTACAATCCTTTAAAATTGTTTTAAGACTTGAGTACTTGAGTTTGAGGATGAGGAGAGTTGAGTTTAACTTTTTAAAAATGAATATATTGGAACTAAGTATTCCCAAGAATAAATGTTTTTACATTTAAAATGAGAGGAAACATCGATTTCCAAATGAGTTCATGAGGAGTTTTTGAGTATAATATCTTTTAAGTGAACCTTTTGAGTAATAATATCAAACCTTTAGGATGAGGAAATGACATATGAGCTGAGTATATTTTTGGGAGTACTATTGAGCACCGATATGGGGACGAGTTCATACAACTCAAAGTCGTCATAAACCATGTAGCTAACTTGGGTAGAAATGGCCATACTTTTTAGATGATTCCTTATTTATTTTTAAGCATAGCTTAGTAGATCCACTTAGTTGAGGAGTTTTATACCCCGACAAGGTATAGGAAAATTCTGGCAGCGTGGGCGAGACGATGTATCATCACATAGCTCATAGTGATGGTTGTCAGTTAGAGAATCTCCCAAATTGAGTTATTTTTGTATTTTTACATACAAACTGAGTTATTATTGTATTTTTAAATACATTGAGTTGTTACCTACTGTTTTAAATGGTTTGTATAAACTGCATCTTTATTGTCATTTTTATACTGCATTGAGTTGAGTATCCATGAGCTGAGGTTGAGTTGAGTAGAGTTGAGGTGAGTATGTTTCCTTCTTTCCAAGTTCAAGCTTTTATGTTATGTTCAATGTTACCATTACATGCTCGTACATTCAATGTACTGATGTTATTTGGCCTGCATCATGAAATGATGCAGATATAGGAGATCAAGGTCATCAACAGATGCTTCGTTGATACCACTTGCAGTTCCAGAGTTGTTTGGTGAGCCTCCTTGCTTTCGGAGGATCCCTTATTTATTTTCGTTATTTCAGTTTTGTTAGAATGATTAGCGGTCTTGTCCCCACATCCCTCATAGTATTAGAGGCTTCATAGATAGACAACAATAATTGAGGAGTCTTTCTTTCATTTCTATTGTTAATGTTTTAAAAAACGTGAGTTGAACACTTATGTTCATTTGAGTAATTTGAGTTAGCTACTTTATTTATATGAGTTGAGTTGTTTTTGTGATTCTATTTCACTTGAGTAAGTCTTCCACTGAGAGTTGAGCCAGGCCAAGGGTTCGCTTGGGGAAAGTAATAGTTCTCGAGTGCCGACCATGTCTAGGGTGTAGGCTCAGGGCTTGACAGTGTCCCTCATACGGACATCTAGATGGCCCATGGTGAGGTTGACTAACCATCCAAGGGGTCATCAAGTGGCCTACGCAGAAGGGGTTTCACCCCTAGTCACTTGTTAAGCACCACAGGTGTCTAAACAACTCGTGAAGCTTCACATGGATCGTGAAGTCGTCGTGAATGGGGTTTATCAGATTTAGGGTTTAGTTTCAACTTCAAACGATCACATCTTCTATCACAAAATGAATTAGGAGACCCATGGCCTATAAAATTAAAGTTCTTTGAGTCCTCTTTCCAACACCACCAAATTTTCCTAATTTCAAGCTCAGAGAAAAAAGTTATGCATGAAATAGTGAAGCACTGTCGGGCAGAGCATCTTCACGATCCACTTGATGGGCCATGGTGCTCTAGACGACCAATAAAGGCCTTTTAGAGAGTCAATTTAGCAGTTTTAAGTCGGCGTCGTTCCAATATTTTCCCAATTATTTTAACTCAATACTACATCGTTTTACCTTCTACCCAATGCCTTGTATAATGATTTTTACCCCCAAAATCATCCAATTCAATTCATTCTCTCAAATTACCAAACAACAAACTCTATAAATGTATAATAAAAATTCAAAGTTTTATTTTGATTTGAAAG
Source organism: Solanum stenotomum (assembly GCF_019186545.1). NCBI lineage: Eukaryota > Viridiplantae > Streptophyta > Magnoliopsida > Solanales > Solanaceae > Solanum > Solanum stenotomum. Next base: position 45,679,904 of record NC_064286.1, on the reverse strand, counting down.
AGGGTTCATTTCAAGTCAATTCAAAATTTAATTTTAATTATAAATGTAGCATATGTCATAAATGTAGTAAAACTTATGCTAACGGTAAAAGTATGTCTTTCTTTTTAAAATAGTTTGTTTAGTCAAACATCCATTAAATAAAATGAATATTTAACATGTGATATCATATTACATATATATTTATTTTACACCAAGCCTTCCTTAAATCATAAATTTCAAACAACAAACTCTATCATGACATTTATTGCTCTCCACACCAATAAAAAGCAGCAAAATTACATTAATTATTCACAACCCAACCATCAAACTCCAACAACTATATAAAGAGAAAAGGTTACACTATTTGTTTCACACTTCAATACTTCCCCCTTTTATTTTTTATTTTTAAAAGAAATGAAGCTCTCTTCTCTCTTCAAAAGCCAAAAAAAAAAATCCTTTTTTTCTCCTTTTCTATGTCGATTGCCACATTGTGGTACCCTAGAACTCTCAAAGATTTAAGAAGACTGTTGATGATGACATGGTAGATTGGTAGATACTTGAGCCCGTTACTACTATTACTATTATTAGTACTCTTTGACAATTTTGATGATGCCACTTCAAGAATTGAACTAGTTTCTTCCTCATAAGGATCCATCAAATCCATAGGTGTTATAACACATGAGTCATTAAATGGTAGAGGCTTGACCCCGTTACTTCTAGTACTATTATTACTCTTTGACAAAGTTGATGATGACCCTTCAAGAATTGAACTAGTTTTGTTTCATAAGCATCCATCTAGTTTCTAGGCCTTCAATCACTTTATGAATGACTCATGTGTTACAATGCCTATGAATTCGATGGATTCTTATGGGTAAAAAACTAATTCAATTCTTAAAGTGTCATCATCAACATTGCCAAAGAGTAATAATAGTACAAGAAGTAACAAGGTCGAGTCTCTACCATTTAATGACTCATGTGTTATCACACCTATGGATTCGACGGATCCTTATGCAGAAGAAACTAGTTCAATTCTTGAAGTGGCATCATCAAAACTATCAACGAGTACTAATAATAGTAATAGTAGTAACGGGCTCGAGTATCTACCAATCTACATGTCATCATCAACATTCTTGCTAAATCTTTGAGAGTTCTAGGGTTTCCACAATGTGGCAATCGACACAGCAAAGCAGAAAAAGAGGATTTTTTTGGCTTTTAAAGAGGAAGAGAGCTTCATTTTTTTAAAAAAAGAAAAAATAAAGGGGGGAAGTATTGAAGTGTGAAAAAAATATAGTGTGACCTTTTCTCTTTATATAGTTGTTGGAGTTTGATGGTTGGATTGTGAATAATTAATGTAATTTTCCTAATTTTTTATTGGTATGGAGAGCAATAAATGTCATGATAGAGTTTGTTGTTTGGAATTTATGATTTAAGGAAGGTTTGCTGTAAAATAAATATATATGTAATATGATATCACATGTTAAAGATTAATTTTATTTAATTGATGTTTGACTAAACAAAATATATAAAAAAGAAAGATATATTTTTACCGTTAGCATAAGTTTTACTACATTTATGAAATATGCTACATTTATAAGTGAAATTAAATCGTGAATTGACTTAAAATGAATCCTCTTTCAAATCAACATAAAAGTTTGAATTTTTCTTGGACTCCAAATTAATTAAAGCCTCTCAATCTATGTTGTTGTTGGGTTGTGTGAGAAATAGAATTGTAAAGTTTTTATTACAGTAATTTTAGTAAAATAGACCTATTCAACTAGTTAGCCCTTTTTAATTAGGAGTTGAATTCTATTTGAATTTTGAATAAATAATCTTTTATAGACTTTAAGAGTTTGGTATTTTCTACAGATCTTTTTGTTTAATTTTAGGTTTAGAAGTTGTACTTTAATTATAAATTGTATTCTTAGACTGCAGTGAAAATATATCTATCTTTCAACGTTAATTCATAAGCTTTCTTTCTTGTTTTTTGTTCTTAGCTTTTCACGAATGACTCCATCTGTTTTTAATGGTGAAAAATATCAATTATGGGATGTGTGAATGGAAACGTACTTGGAGACTCTTAATCTTTGGAAAGCTGTGGAAGTGGATTACAAAATTATTCCGCTGCCAAAACATTCCACCATAGCTAAAATCAAGAGTCACGAGAATTTTTTTTATGATTATTATCAATAAAAAGCCACTAGACCACTGTCTAGTGGTATAAATTTGCTTTAAAAAAAAGTCACAAGCAAAAGAAAATCACGAAGTCTAAGGCTAAGGCAACTCTGTTTTCTGTTGTTTCAACAATTATTTTTCAAAGAATTATGTCACTCACATTACCAAAAAAATTGGGATTATATGAAGAAAGAATATTCTAGAGATGAAAGAATTCGACGAATGCAAATATTGAATTTAATAAGAGAGTTTGAGAGACAATCAAAGAATACTCAGACAGGTTGCTTGGCATTGTGAACAAGATAAAATTATTAGGCACTGAATTTAAAGATTCAAGAATTGTTGAAATAAATTGTGTTTCAGTGCCCGAAAGATATGAAACATGTATAACTACCTTAGAAAATACACAAGATCTAACCAAGATAACCTTGGCATAGTTGTTAAATTCTTTGCAGGCACATGAGCAAAGAAGATTTATGAGGCAAGATGTTATCATTGAAGGAGCCTTGACAGCTAGCTATAAAACTCATAGCAGTGGTAAAAATTTGAAAAATCACCCACCTTATGAGCACTATGGAAAAATGGGTCATCAGAGTCGTCGTCGTCGGAGAAATGGTGACAAGATTCATGTTGAAGGAAAATGAACTATTGTCATCAAAAAAGGTTTAGGTAATAAGGTAGTTTCAAGTGTTCTTTATGTACCTGATATTGATCAAATATGTTGAGGATTTATCAGTTGGTAGAAAAAAGATACAAAGTATCTTTTGAGGATAAGAATTGATTTATCAATGATGGTGCTAGAAAGAAAGTTTTAAATATTAATATGAGAGGTAAACATTTTTTATTTGATCTAGTGGAAGATGTTTCTGTAGAACATGAAAAAGATCGCAGCTAAAAAAATTAGAAGATGATCCTAGAATTGTTAAAGCACAAGCGAAATATGAACCTGTTAGGTTTAAAAGAGCTTTCAATATTCCTAAAGGAATTAAAGCAATGGAAGAGTTACCTATGTTTCAAGAAAATAAAATGGGTAAGTTTAAATTCAAGATGCAAATGAAGCAGGAAGACATGCTAAAAAGATTTAATACTCAATGGTTGCACTCAAAATGAGAAGTGAATTTAGTTCACTACAAGCCCAAAGATGAATAGGTAGATTTATTCACAAGATCACTTTCAGATATCAAGTGTTGAGATTCCAAGATAGAAGACCAAAATTTTGCAATTCCTAAAGCAGTGTTGAAAATTTTCTCCAGAATCATAAAGTTTTTATTGCAGTATTTTTATTCAAATAGACCTACTCAACTAGTTAGCCTTTCTAATTCTATTTGAATTTTAAATAAATAGTATTTTACAGACTTTTGGCGTTTGGTACTTTCAGAATATCTTTTTACTTAATTTTAGGTTTAGAAGTTGTAGTTTTATTATATATTACATTCTTAGACCCTAGTGAAAATATATCAATCTTCCAATGTTAATTCATAAACTTTCTTTCTTGTTTTTATTCTTTTCCTGCAATTTCTTCTCTTCTAAAACCAGTAGGAAGGCTTTCGTAAATATCTTAAAATTTTAATTTTTTATCCAAGATTTAGAAAATCACAACACATAGGATAAAAAATTTCCCATCTTTTCATCCCCAAATGTTTACATACTAATCCCAAAAAGGTGAATTATGGAATAGGAGTAGATCGCTCAATTGAAGAGTAGTACAAATCTTAAACCATCAATCGCACAAAAAAATGAAGCAATTTTAGTGAATTTTCAACATGTTTATTATTAAAATTCACAAGGGAAAGGGTTTAGGCTATTCATTTCATGAGAAAAACAGAAGAAACTTACAATTAGAATTAATTAACTGAGTTCGATGTGCAAAAGTTGAGTTTTGATGCCGGAGAGCGAGTTCGATGATGGTGGGCAAAAGTTGAGTTTTGACGCCGGAGAGTGAGTTTGATGATGGTGGGCAAAAGTTGAGTTTTGACACTAGAGAGCGATTTCGATGCTGGTGGGAAAAATATCAACTAGGATTTAGGTTTCATTTATGTTACTTTAGTCAATTTGTGGTCTTAAAGTTGAAAATATAAACAAAAATTTAGATGTATCCTTTATTACCAAAAAAGTATTGTGATGTATTAATATAAGTAAGCCATAGGTAAAATTACATGAATACAATCATTTGTTATAATGCCATGATTTTGTCCATAATCAATTTTTCATGTTTTATTTTATTCTTTATAGCAACATTGTACCTATAACAACAATATTATTCATTATAGCAGTACACTTTTTGTAAAATTACCTCTCTATTACAATCATACTAAAATATTATGTAATAATATAATAGGGGTTTTGGGTTGAAGTAGAACAAAGTTGAGATGATATGCCTAAATGAAAATTAGGGCAAGTTAGAGGAATTGTGTATTGATTTGGCCTAATTAAGATTATCTAGGGCACTAAGAATCATTCTTATAATTTATTTGATGGTTTTTATGTTGACAATAATATGTGATTTGTTCCTAATAGATGCATGTATAGAAAAATTCTTACATGATATGCTAGTTGTATGGTATTGTTACTCGGTATGTATATTGTCACGCCCAAAGCTACCCCTAGGATGTGAACACGGGACCTAGGATCACGAGTGACTCCAAGCTAACCCTGCTAGCATATCATAAGTATACTAAATATACTAAAGTAAAGAAATACTGTGCGGAAGCTAAATTATCATGTAAACTGAAATGATGGGGAAATACCCATAAACTATCTAAATAAAATAATCTAAGAAGAGTTCAATGACAATAGAAGATGAACTCAAAACTTAAGCTAAATCTAACTATGTCTAAAATAAAGCATCTACTGACTATAAATACTGGGACATGCCCTAGCTAGATCTAGCAAAATTGAAACTAAAGACTGAAAGTAGAAAATAGACATGTCAATCGTCCTCGAAGAATGAGGACTCACCACTGATGCCGCTAAACTGAAGATCGGGAACTGATCTATGCGTGATCTCAAGCCTGAGAACCTAAACCTACATCACGAGAACATGTAGCGCAGAGTATGCGTTAGTACCTTGAAAGGTACTGAGCATGCAGGATATGATAAAGCTGAACAATAACATAACTGAACAAAGCAATAAAGCAATGATATAATTTGAACATGGTAAAGATATTGAATATACTGAATATGAACTAACTGAATGCAATGACCAAGTTTATAACATGCTGAGACTGAATACTGAACTGATAACATGGTCGATCCAATAGAACCTGACTGAACTGTTGGAGCTACTAATAACCGACATAAAACTACATGAGCTAAATGTGGAGTCCGATGTATACGCCCCATCGAGAGGACCCAATATACCTTGCTAGAGGTATAAAGGCATGACTGGCGTGATCACTAAAATATTGCCCACAAAAGGGAGTTACAACCTACGGGGCACATAGTTCTAGACTTGCGGGTGACTGACCCTAGTGCACTTGGTATTAAGTCTACTCCCAACTGATTATGTAATTTAGCAATTTATAACTGAAATGATGTGAATTTTGGATTGCTCAAATACTGAAAAGCTAACTAAAAATGAAACATTAATGTACTGATAATGAAACATTCATAACGGGAGCATGTATAACTGAATAATCTGATCTAGCATGTGCAATTCATGAACTAAAAGAACTACATAGCTAGGGTTCTAAAATTATGAAGGAATTTATACTAAAACATGTTAAAAATCATGACAAACTGATTAGGAACATTAAAGTAACTAATTCTTATTATTATGTTGAAATTCTAGAAACCTTAGGTCTAGTTGGTAATAAGGGAATCAAGAATCTAATTGAATTCTAGGGACCTAATGCGCGAAAGGAACCCATTAGTGAAATCCCACATACCTGGTGATGAATTCCACGGAGAAATATTTCGATTTTCGGGGCTGGAACTGATGGAACCTCACTGCGTTCTTAAACTAGGGTAATTGACCTCTTTCTCCTCTTATGTTCTAATTTCTAAGTTTCTTTGATGAATGATCTGACTTTGGTAAGGTCTAATTATGATTCTAGGCTAAAACTGACCAAAACTACGTAGTTTAGGGGTTAAACGACGTAGTTTAGGGGTCCAACGCATAGGGAAAAGACCAAATGACCCCTGACTTAACTGTTGTCAGGGTCACCGATGGACCGTGGATTGACCGACGGTCTGTACTGGTCGGCCATCGGTCGCGGTTGTAGCTGGAATTTGGGGCATCGATCCACGGACCAGAACCACGGTGTGTGGCCTGGCCTATGGTCCATAGGTCCGGCTGTGGGTCGACACTTAGAGGAATTTTTCGAGGCTTCTTGGGGAGGTCTGCAGGTGGCCATCCATGGACCACCAATACGGACCGTGGGTCACCCTACAGTCCGTGGTTGGCAACCGTGGGTTGCACCTGTAGCTTTTGAAAATCTGCATTCTGGTAGTTCTAACATACGGGGTGTAACATTATCTTTCCCTTGGGAACATTCATCCTCGAATAAAGACTAAACTAGCTGAAAATGGAGGGAAAAAGCTGCAAACCCTACCAATAAACACTTGAAACTGATTTCTGACTGAAATACGTTCCAAGAACATGCAAATATGCTGAAAATTCAAGTACAAACTGAAGTAACAAGTTACAAAGGCTGAATATACGCATGAATGACTGAAAAACTGAAGAGGAACTATTACCTCAAGCTGGAGTGGAATCGAAAGGAAAGACGTGAGGATACTTGGCCTTCATGGCTGCTTTTGCTTCCTAAGTAGCTCCCTCTACGGACTGACTCCTCCACAAAACCTTAACTGAAGCGACCTCTTTATTTCTCTACCTTCTAACCTGATGATCAAGAATCTCAACTGTACATCCTCATAACTGAGACTATCTTTTACAACCACATATTCTAAAGGTACAATGGATGCTGGATCACCTACACACTTTTTCAATAGCGAAATGTGGAAGACTGGATACACTGCTCCTAAATCTGTTGGCAACTCTAACTCATAAGTCACTTTACAAATCCTTTTCAAAATCTTGTAAAGGCCTACATATCTAGGACTGAGCCTCCCTTTCTTGCCAAATATCATCACCCCCTTCATAGGAGATACTTGTAGGAAAACCCAATCATCAACTTGGAACTCTAATTCCCTTCTGCTTACATCTGCATAAGACTTCTGGTGACTCTGGGTTGTCTTAAGTCTATCTCTAATGATTTGCACTTTCTTCATAGCATCATGAACTGAATCTGGCCCTATCAAGGCTGCTTTACCTACTTCAAACCAACCAATTGGAGATTTACCTCTACGCCCATATAATGCCTCATAAGGGGCCATCTGAATGCTGGAATGGTAGCTATTATTGTAGGCGAACTCTATAAGAGGAAGGCGATTATCCCAACTACCATTGAAATCGATCACGCAAGATCTCAACATGTCCTCTAAGGTCTGAATGGTACGCTCTGCCTGACCATCTATCTGTGGATGAAATGATGTGCTAAGATTAACCTGAATACCAAGACCTTTCTGAAATGACTTCCAAAAATGAGAGGTAAACTGAGGACCTCTATTTGAAATAATAAACAGAGGAACCCCATGCAACCTGACTATCTCATTAATGTAAAGCCTGGCGTAGTCCTCTGCCGAATATATAGTCTTAACAGCTAAAAAGCGCACAAACTTTGTAACTCTGTCAACTATCACCCAAATGGAGTCACGTTGTCTGCAAGTACGACATAAACCTGTAATGAAGTCCATGTTGATCACTTCCCACTTCCAAGTAGGAATGTTGATCTCTTGAGTCATACCTCCTGGTTTCTGATGTTCTACCTTGACTTGCTGACAATTGGGGCACTTAGCCACAAAATTTTCTATATCTCTCTTTATGCCAATCCACCAAAAGACTTCCCGCAAGTCACGGTACATCTTAGTGACGCCTTGATGAATAGAATACCTAGAGTTATGGGCTTCTGCAAGAATATGTTGTCTCAACTCGCCCACATTAGGAACACATAATCGACCCTGATAGCAAAGCACACCATCTCCCTCTTGGGAGAAAACCTCAAGTCTCTGTTGGTGAACTACACCTTTTAGTTGAAGCAATATCGGATCACTGTCTTGCTTTTCCTTAACCTCCGCTACCAATGAAGATCCTGATCCATTGTGAACTGTTACCCCACTATCTAATATGCTCATAAGACGAACTCCTAATTGAGCAAGTCTGTGAACATCCTTTGCTAGTTCTTTTAACATCTTTTGCTAGTTCTTTTCTTTCTTTCTCAACATGTGGTACACTACCATAGATAGTCTGCTAAAGGCATCTGCTACTACATTGGCCTTACTAGGATGGTAATGCACACTCATATCATAGTCCTTGAGGAACTCAAGCTATCTCCTCTGGCGAAGATTCAACTCTTTCTGTGTGATCACATACTGAAGGCTTTTATGGTATGTGAACACATCTACGTGAACACTATACAAGTAATGTCTCCAAATCTTAAGTGCAAACGCCATTGCTGCAAGCTCGAGGTTACGAGTCGGATAGTTCTTCTGATGCAGCTTAAACTGTCTAGAAGCATATGTTATAACCTTACCTCGCTTCATCAACACACAACTTTGGCCGACCCTGGATGCATCACAATAGATCACATAACCGTCTGAACCCTCTGGTAGGGTCAAAACAGGAGCTGTAGTCAACCTAGTTTTCAGTTCTGCAAAGCTTTTCTCACAATCATCTGACCACTGAAATTAGACCTTATTCTGAGTCAACGTAGTTAATAGAGAGGCTATGGATGAAACTCCTTCCACGGACCTTCTGTAATTACTTGATAGACCCAAGAAGTTTCTGATATCTGTAGGAGAGGTAGGTCTGGGCCATTGTTTCACTGCTTCTATTTTATGAGAATCCACTCGGATCCCTTCGCCAGTTACAATATGCCCAAGGAAAGCAACAAATTGCAACCAAAACTCGCACTTGTTAAATTTAGTGAATAACTGGTGATCTTTGAGAGTTTGCAGAACAACCCTAAAATGATTAACATATTTTTCCTCATTCCTAGAGTAAAGGAGGATATCATTAATAAAGACGATAACGAACACGGCCAAATACTTCTTGAACACTTTGTTCATCAAATCCATGAAAGTTGCAGGAGCATTAGTTAGTCCAAATGACATAACTAAAAATTCATAATGACCATATCGAGTTCTGAAGGCTGTCTTTGGAATGTCACTATCTCTGACTCTAAGATGATGATAACCGGATCTGAGGTCTATCTTTGAGAAATGACTAGCACCCTGAAGTTGGTCGAACAAGTCATCAATCCTGGGGATGGGATACTTATTCTTGATTGTGACCTTTTTCAACTGCCTATAATCAATGCACAATTTGAGGGAACCATTTTTCTTCTTCACAAACAACACTGGTTCACCCCATGGCAAAATACTAGGTCTGATGAAGCCCTTATTTAGAAGGTCTTTCAAATGTTCTTTCAATTCCTTAAGCTCAGCTGGAGCCATTCTGTAAGGAAGAATAGAAATAGGTTGGGTATCGGGAAGGAGATCAATTCCAAAGTTGATTTCCCTTTCGGGAGGAACTCTAGGAAGATCTTGTGGAAACACTTCTGGGAACTCATTCAGTACAGGAACTGACTCAAGAGTTGGAGTTTCGAAGCTTAAATCCTTAACTAGAACTAGATAATAAAGACAACCCTTAGAGATCATTTTTCTGGCCTTAAGGTAAGAAATGAATCAACCTATAAACGCTAAGCTACTACCCTTCCATTCTAAGATTGGTTAGTCTGGAAACTGAAAACAAACAATCCTAATTCTACAATTGACTGAGGTATAACATGAATGTAACCAATCCATGCCTAAAATGACATCTGACGAGTCCATGATTTGGACTCATTTAGGGTTGTATTTGGATAGATTTTGTGTCCTCAAATGCTTGTTTTGTACCAATAACTGATGTAAAATCATTGATTTCCAGGTATTTGGATTGAGGAACAAAGCATGGACACTAATTTGCAAAAAGGAACAAAGCAAGCTGGAAAAACGAAGTAATGAAGGCCTGGTGATCGCCAAGTCTGTTCAGCGAATCGCCTAATGGCCTCCTGACTACCTAAAGTTCTAGTGTGCCAAGCCCTAAAGGAGAAAATCATTTTGGTGCATGAGAGAAATGAGTAGGCGGTGTGCCGCTGAATGGTTCCGCAATGTAGTGTTCGATCGACCAAAGTTATAGAACTTGAGAAAGCTGAAGGCCAAAGCAAAAATGCGATGGAACTGACCAAATGGCGTATCGTCGAGCTGATCAGCAAGCCCGACTTACTGCGCCAAATGGTCCTTCACAGCATATTATTGGCGACTATAAATACATTTTCAAACATTATGTTTAGTATAAATCAAATTTTTATCTTTTATCAGTTTTTATCATTATCAATTGAGTTTGAAATTGATACTAAGTTTTCCTTAGCATTGAAGAATTGAAACTTTCCATTTTTGAGAAATTGAAAGTGGGTCTTCGAGATTCTTCAATTTGGACCTTTGTAAATATGAAATTAATCGTACCCAGTTGATGGAAACACAATTTGGTAACGATTTCTATCTTTTTATGATGTTTAGCTAAAACCCAATTCTTGGGGTGTGATTATGTGATTATGGGCTGATTTAGCTTGTGGGTGTTGCTGATTGTTAGTTTAAATGATGTTTAAAAATGATTTCAATCAATAATTATGGTTCAATTTAAAGAATTATAGTTGCAAATGTAGTTCTACTTCCGTGTTTTAGGCTTGCTCGAGAAAGAGGTTTTAAAACCAAGATTACTGAATTGATGGTCTGTGGGTATTGGGTTGTCATGGGTTCAGCTCGAGAGAATGAACCCTAAACCCTTTTCCACACATTCAACTCGAGAGAGTGAATGAACTAAAGCGTAGGTTGTTCTTATTTGCATGGTTGTTGGTGTTCGAGAGAAACCGATTTGATTCAGGGTAAATTGTTTGAGAGAAAGTTTATCCCCACTAAAGTCTAGCTTAGTCACTGATTTACAACTATTTACTAACAGTTGCAATTACCTACTTGTCTACCTTAACCTATAATCCGATCACATCCCAAGAACCTGTCTCAATATTTGTTATTTTTGTGTTATTTGTTGTTGTTGTAGCTGATAGTTGAAACCAAAACTCCCTTTATTTGACATTCGTGTCACCCCTTTATTTGAATTATGTTTTTATTCGATAATGTCTACTCCTATGACTAATTCAAACTTATTCGCACTTTACTGTTGAATCTTAAGCACTCAACGCTCCTTGTGGGAATGATCCAACTTACTTAGTTGGGTTATATATTGACTAATGATCGTTGACTTTTAGAACTAGATTAAGTGTCTTTGATAGCATTATTCAATCAAAATGGCGCCGCTTCTGGGGAGCGGTGTTGGTTAAGATTCTTTGTTTAAGTTGAATTTTGTTCTTTTTAGTCATAGTTGAATGTACCTACTTTTAGTTTTGTTTTGTGTGCTTCTTGTTTAGAACAGAAGAAAGGAGCATGTCTTGTAGTAACGGTGACCTAATGGACCACCCTCCTTTGAAAATGATGATGCTTAAAGATAACATCCTAAGTTTTAATAAATTGGAGGGTGAGTCAGCTTATGAGTTGTGGCAACAGTTTAAGGCTCTCTTGCAGCAGTGCCCAACTCATGGAATTTAAGAAAATATGCTTCTGGAATGCTTCTATAGAAGTCCCGAAAATAGAAGCGCAGTTGATCAACTCTTTTTGGGTTGTTTGATACAACAACCCTTTGAAACAGTAGCCCAATCCTTGATGGCATGATTAAGACCAACAGGGAGACAGAAAAAGACCAAGAGTTGGCTGCATTGTTGACTCAACTGGATTTCTTGGCCAAGAAAGTCATGGAATTGGAGGTAAAGTCTAAAAAGAAGGACAGATACATACCCCCTCATGAGCGGAGAAGTCCCAAAAACAATGAGGGACAGGCCGAAGCAATGCTCTCACTTATCCTCCATAAGTTCAATGATCATGAAAGGGTGCGGGAAGAGATAAGAGAGAATGACTTAACGCTGAATCAGTTGACAACCTCTCACTCCATCTTCATCCAACTGTTAGAGTCCCAAATGGACCGAGTGTTGTCTTGTCCTTATGACAATGAGGCAAACCCCAAGAATGACAACTAAGTGGGTGACTTGCGTCATGCCACAAAGTTAACTAAGGTGCTTCTTGGGAGGCAACCCAAGGTTTTATCGCTTTATTTTTCTTTTGGTAAATAATGATGTGTTGATTGTGTAGGAGAAAAAGTGGAATGTGTTTGAAAATTACAATTTGGTGAGCTAAAAGTCCAGTCGACGACTCACCGAAGAGGTCGGCGAGCCTGACTTGGACCGCCGTTGGACTCAAGAAATTATAGGGTTTGAGTTTGTAAAACTCGGCTAGTGGAGGAGCAGATTGGAGAATCGCCGAACAAGCCGGCGATCTTAACTTAGTCCGCCGTTTGGACCCACACATTAACGAAGGGTCCTGTAAAACTCGGCGAGGTAAGTGCCCACTCGGCGTGGTAAGTGCCCACTCGGCGTGTTGCCAAGTGGGTCGGCGAGCAAAAGTTATGTCACCGAATGGGCGAGAACACGACGGTTTTTAAAGGCAAAAGGTTAAAACTTTCAAATTCTTTCACATTCCCTCACTTTTGAACTTTCAAAACTAACACCTGCACTATAGTATTCTTTATTCTCATGTTTTTATCTTGTATTAGTCGTCAAGTTTGTATTCGGAGTTAGATTCTTTCCTACCTAGCTTTTCAACTTCTCGTATTCAACTTATAAGGTTGGTTTTCCGAACACCAAATTCTTTTTTAGCAATTTTGACTCATATGAAATGAATTTTTATCTTAATGATGTGTGTTGGGCCTCTCTGATTCGTAAATGTGTATGTGTGTGCCTATTTTAACTCAAATATCATGCCTTGAACACCTTTAGTGTGATTTCCTGAATATTTTGTGTCTTAAAATTGATTAAAATTGTTGGGTGTTGCTTGAATGTTGTTGGGTCTAGTTGGGTGAAGTCTAAGTAACCCGCATTTGTGTCAAATGACGTATTTTTCCTAATGATGGAGCGGTTGACGTCATTCTTAAGGGCAAAAGTCATCAAATAGCCAAATTTGGCCAAACCGGGAGAAGTTTGAGTATCTCGGGGTAATGGGTAGTATGGGTCTAGGTCTAATTAATTGGGTGCATAATTTCATTTTGTTTTCGGGGGATGCGGGGTTGAATTTGGAAGTTGGGGTCTAAAGTAGGCACGTTAGACAATTTGGTGAGCTGGGTCGAGCTCGCCGAACCACTTAGCGGTTCACCGAATCACCCTTTATCACCTTTAATTTCATGCTTAATCTTGAGTTTGGGTCGGTAACTTTTGGCGAGAAGCCTGAGTTCACCGAGTGCACTTGGTGACTCGCCGATGTCCTTCTTGATCGCCCTTTCTGCGCCCCTAACCCCTAAAATGCATTGTAACTTTTGACGGGCTAATCATTGATTGTTGAAAGACCCATCCCATCGCCGACATGCCATTTTTCTGAGAAAATTTTGAGCCAATCCTTTTGGCGATCCCGATTTGGCTCGCCAAAGTGATTCGGCGACTCGCCAACTGGTTCAACGAGTCTGTCTCCCTATTGTCTGCAAAAAAATTTTGTGCACTTTCTAACAGTTTTTGATGTGTTTACAGGATGGTTAGAACCATAAAAGAGCACGGGGTATTGTGATCAATGAAGGGGGACCAAATCCTCCTAAAAATGGGGGACAGAGCCTCCAAAGGGAGGCAAGTGCAAAGGAAAAAGGCCAGCATCTGAGGTTCCGGAGCATAACTCCGATAGTGAGGGCTCCCAAGCTGCATTCTTTGAGCTGGAGGATGACTAGCCACTACAGTACTGGCGGATAGAGCTTCGTGCTAAAGCTCATCCTGACTCATCTAGAGTCCCAGCAATTGCCAGTCCTCCTGCAACTAATACAGTTCCAGCTTTGGCACCTCCTGTGGCTCCAGTGCCACATGTGGTCCCTCCTCCCTAACTCCTTAATAGATTGAAAGCAGATGGGTTGCGGACTATTTTGGAGGAGAAGTTACTTTCTACAGAGGGCCTTGAGGGAAGATACTCAGGGGTGATGAAGACACTCCAGTACCATCATTTTGGGTTGTTTACCAGGCCCTGGGGTCCATACTTCCCTACATGGGTTCGAGAGTTTTACTTAGCATATGGTGATCTGATTCCTAAAATCAAGAAGAAGACCAGTGAGTTCAGACCGATGGGGTCCATTATAGTACAGGGGACAGTAGTGCACTGTAGCCGTGATCACATCAACGCGGTACATAAAAGGGGGTCAGATTTTGACTACCCTAATATAGCTACCACTATAACATCATTGGATGAGCTCAAAGGTTGGCTGACTCCCCTTATCTCAGACACCACCCCTGGATTGAGGCAGGAGTCCCGATCAAGAAGAGGGACTTGAGTGTAGCTGCACGATATTGGTTTGGATTCATCAGCATCTCCATTATGCCCTCCCAAAATAAGTCCATTCTCCGCCATCCTAAGGTAGCTTGCCTTAGGTCAATTATGTCTAAGAAGAGCATTGACATGGGACTTATCATGGAGCAGGAGATGGCCATGAGGGCCAAACAGAGGCAGACCTCCCTTCCATTCCCGGTGTTGATCACAGAGTTGTGCCGGCGTACTAGAGTCCCTCGGGATGCTACTAGAGACTTTGAGATTGCTCCTTCATCTTTCACAGACATTCAGCATATAGAGGCCGAGTACACACGAGAGGAGGCCGCAAGAGGAGAGCAGCCCCGGTAGATACATCTCCGGAGGTGGACATTGACTCTTTACATGCAGAGGGATATTTGCGTACTCCAGCCTCCAGACCTTCAGGTACATCCGCTCCTACTTCTTCCTCCCAGGTACCTGGTACTTCCACCTCTTCCCATCCTACCAGCACCACTCAGGCTATGATCCTGAAGATGGGGCACCTGGCCTATTCAACTGATGTGAGGGCTACTAGATTAGAGGCTGTTGTGCCATGGATGATTGAGGATGCTATCCTTGCTGCACTGACCCCTCTCCAAACTTCCATTGACACTCTCACTATGAGAGTTGAGGCTTGTGAGAGCAGACAAGGGGAGAGTTTTGAGGTTACGACTTTGAGAGCCGAGGTGGCAGATCTGAGGAAGGATGTGGACTATCTCAAGTCTATAGACTTCACCACCTTATTTGAGGCAGCAGATGATGTAGATGCCCCAGAGACTTCTGAGATTCCTCCGACCACCACCGGAGATACACATAGGGATGGCACAACAGCAGATAAGTCAGAGGCAAAGACCGATGAGAAGCTGATAAAGGTGAGGGATGAGAGTATAAATGGAGACCTGCTAGACCTAGATGACACGATTGTACAGTCAGTGATCCAGACATCGCTAATAGAGACGTCCATGACAGCCCCTAGTGGACCTATTCCTTTTGAGGTGACTTCGGGCATTGATGGCCAAGTTCAGAGTACTACACCGGGCACTGATGCCTCGACAAATGGAGCGACTATTTAGAAAAGATTTCCCTTGACCTCCCTCTCTGTCTTATTTTATTTACTTTTTGGATATTTTCTTGCATTTGAGGACAAATTGCTTTTGTTTTGTGGTGGTGTGAGGCCCACTGTTTGTGATTATTATTTTGTTTATGTATTGAGTTTTGTGCTATAAATTGAATTTTGGCACTATATTTTGTGGATGTTTGAGCTAGTGACTCCTTGTTTTAATTGAAATTGATTTTTGGACCCTTTCAAAAAATATTGTGCCACCACTTGATTGTGTTTGAATGTAGTTGTTTTTGTGCAAATTTGAGTATCGATCTTGTTCAATATCGATGACTTGAATAGTGCTCTCAATCGAACAAAAGTGAATGTGCGACTACGATGAGGCCAAATTAAGTTGCATAGGCAATATGTGAAATTTTTGCATCTCGTTGTGACTAGCCGATTATCAAATTGAGTCTCTTGTGATGACCATTGCACACTAGCGAAAGTATGGAGTCTTGTTTGACATTGGTGTCAATGCCTTATGTGATAAGCTTATTGTGAACCATGTGTGATGACACTTAGAATTTTCCCCGTTGGTTCGGTTGACCTAGTGATGTGAGCTCTTGAAATGATCTTAGGCAACAAATTTTAAAGAGTGAAACAATTTGACATTATACCTCTTTTATGGCCAACCTTGTGAGTGTGTGAACTTTGCTTGAACACCCTTTGAGCCTTATCCCTTTCTTGGAAGAAACTTGATGAAATTGTGACCTTTCTTTATCCCTTCGCCCTTAATCCTCACAAGATGTGGTTTGTTTGAATAGAAAACTTAGGCCAAAAGCCAAAGTTGGGGGTGTGGTGAAAAGAGAAGATAAATCAAGAATTGCAAAAGAATCCCCCTTGATCCATGGTTTTGAGAAAGATGGAACTCCTCCATACAAAAAAAGAGAGAAAAAGAAAGATGAATGAAAAAGAAAAAGAACAAAAAAGTTGGAAATAAAATTGTGAAAGTGCAAAAGAAAATGGGGTGTCCGGTGTTCCATGGAAAGTTAATAAGGGGTGAATTGTGAGCTTGAATGAGAATGATGAAGAAAAGGAAAGGAAGTGTTGTTCACACCACATTTCATGAGGAAAATAGCCCTGAGCCTAAATGACCATCCCTTTACACTCAGCCCCGTTACAAGCATTGAAAAGACCTTTTTGATCTTGAGTGAGCAGAAACAAGTGTTGATTAGAAAATAAGGGCAAACCTATGGGTAAAGTCATACATGTGTTTATCTTTGTGAGCTTGAGAGTTGTTTTTTATTTCGGAACTATAAATTGTTGAACTAATGTGTGTGAATATGGAATCATTCCTTGTGTGAGGGCATTTGAGTACCTTTGTTGAGCTTGAACTTGCATTTGAAGCAAGTATTGTGAACTTGAGAATCTTTGATAATGGTGAGTCACAACTTGAATCTTTGAGTGCACAATTGATCCTTGTTTGAGTAAGTTGAGTCTTTTTGTGTGCAGTCATGATTGAGTCTTGTGTAACAGTGTTTGAGACATCCTTTTTGAACTGCTGAACTTGAATTTTACTTGAGGACAAGCAAAAGTTTAAGTTGGGGGTGTTGATGAGTCCACAATTTGGACTCATTTAGGGTTGTACTTAGATAGATTTTATGTCCTCAAATGTTTGTTTTGTGCCAATAACTGATGTAAAATCCTTGATTTCCAAGTATTTGGATTAAGGAGAAAAGCATGGACACTAATTTGCAAAAAGGAACAAAGCAAGCTGGAAGAGCGAATAGATGAAGGCCTGGTGATCGCCAAGTCCCTTCGGCGAATCGCCTAATGGCCTCCTAACCGCCTAAAGTTCCAATGTGCCAAGCCTTGAAGGAGAAAATTAATTTGACGAGAGAAAAGAGAAGTCGGCGTGCCGTCAAATGGCTCTGCAATGCAGTGTTAGATCGCCCAAAGTTACAGAACTTGAGAGTGTTGAAGGCCAAAGCAACAAGGCGATGGAACTGACCAAAGGGCGGATCACCGAGCAGATTGGCGAGCCCGATTTACTGTGCCGAATGGTCCTTCGTAGCATATTTTTGGCGACTATAAAAATATTTTCAAACATTACGTTTAGTATGAGTCGAATTTTTATCTTTTATCAATTTTTATCACTATCAATTGAGTTTGAAATTGAGACTAAGTTTTCCTTAGCTTTAAAGAAATGAAACTTTTCATTTTTTAGAAAATGAAAGTGGGTCTTCGCGATTCTTCAATTTGGACCTTTGTAAAGACGAAATTAATCGTACCCAGTTGATGGAAACACAATTCAGTAACGATTTCTATCTTTTTTTGATGTCTAGCTTAAACCCCAATTCTTGGGGTGTGATTATGTGATTATGAGTTAATTTAGCTTGTGGGTATTGCTGATTGTTAGTTTAAATGTTGTTTAAAAGTGATTTCAATCAGTAATTGTGGTTCAATTTAAAGAATTGTAGTTGCAAATGCAGTTCTACTTTCGTGTTTTTGGTTTGCTTGAGAGAGAGGTTTTAAAACCAAGATTACTGAATTAATGGTCTGTGGGTATTGGGTTGTTATGGGTTCAGCTCAAGAGAGTGAGCCCTAAGCCTTTTTCCAGACATTCAGCTTATGAGAGTGAATGGACTAAAGCGTAGGCAGATCTTATTTTCATGCTTGTTGGTGTTCGAGAGAAACTAACTTGATTCGGGGTAAATTGTTCGAGAGAAAGTTTATCCCCACTAAAGTCTAGCTTAGTCACTGATTTACATCTATTTACTAGCAGTTGCAATTACCCACTTGTCTACCTTAACCTATAATCCAATCACATCCCAAGAACCCGTCTCAATATTGTTATTTTCGTGTTATTTGTTGTTGTTGTAGCTGATAGTTAAAACCAAAACCCCTTTTATTTGACATTCGTGTCACCCCTTTATTTGAATTATGCTTTTATTCGATAATGTCTACTCCTATGGCTGATTCGAACTTATTCGCACTTGACTACTGAATCTTAAGCACGTACCGCTCTATGTAGAAATGATCCCAACTCACTTAGTTAGGTTATTTACTGACTAACGATCGTTGACTCTTAGAACTGGATTAAGTGTCTTTGATAGTGTTATCCAATCAACATCAAAATCTACCATTTCTAACTCTACAAGATATGCTGAGGTGAATTTCTGAGAAACTGTGACAGGGCAATTTCTGTATACCCGTCTAGCTATAACTAGGGTAGAGACTGAGAAAGGTTCGGAGATAGTTTCTACACTAACATCAAACTTTACTGCTATATAAGGAGTTACAAAGAAAAAAGTAGCCCCTGGAACTAACAAAGCATAAACATCGATATTAAAGACTCGTAACGTACCAATGACTACATCAGGAGAATTTTCCTAATCCTGGCGAGCCTGAAGAGCATAGAGTCTATTTTGGCACTGACCACCACCTGTACCAGATGAGTTACCCTGCTGAGTCGGCCGGCTTGCTGGCGCTGCTAAAGTTATAGACTAAGCTCTACTAGTATTGCCTCATTGACCCTGTTTAGAAGGAAAATCCCTCAACCTGTGACCATACTTAACACACCCAAAACATCCTTCCTTTCTTGCAAGTCACTCGCTCGAATAGTTCTTACCACACTTAGGATAAGTTGGGTAGGTTCTGGTGCTTGAAACACTTCCCTGCGACTTAGAGCCTGATGCCCTACCTTTCTGATCATGTCTGAATTTGGAGGATGGAACACTAGTTGATGAAGGTGTTGCGGCTAGAGATTTCTGTTGAACCTGCGAGCAATTTCCACCACCCGATTTATGTTGGGAATACTCATAGTTGCCAGTCCTAGCCTTTTTGTTTCCCTAAGCTTATTTCCCTCAGCCTGTTGGGCATGAGTCATGAGACTAGAGATGTTCATATTTTCCAGCAACATAGCATTCCTACACTCTGTTTTCACTAAGTCTGACACTCCATACAGAAACTTGTTCATTTGGGCACTGAAATTGGCAACCATATGATGAGCATACCTGGAAAGTTGGGTGAACTCGAGTCCGTACCCTTGTGCTGACAATGTACCTTGCCTCAAATTCATGAATTCTTGAGCCTTAGCCTCCCTCAACTCCCTCGGAAAGAATCTATCCAGAAAGGTTTCACTAAAGTAATCCCAAGTGATAGGAGCTGCATCTGTACCCCTGTTCTCTTTTCACTGAGTATACCAGATATGAGCCACATCCTTAAGCTGGTAAGATGCCAACTCAACCTGATCATTCCCAGTTACCTGCATAACTTCAAACATCTTCTTGACCTCATCTATGAAGTTTTGGGGATTGATGTGAGGTCAAAAATATATATTTTTATCATTATTTGCCTCACATTTATTATTTATATTTGTCTTTTTTAAGTGTGGATTTTATTTGTGCTAAATAGTATATTTTATTTGTAGGATTAAATTGGTGGAAAAATAAAGAAGTTTGGAGCTAAACCGAATTAAAGATGAAAGGTTGAAGAAGGAAATCAAACAGACAACTTAATGGATTAAATTGAATATAATAATATATAAATATATAAGGTTTGCTGCAAATTGTGAATCGCAAAAGAATTTAAGTTGAACGAATAAGCTGCCACGTGGCAGTCTCTCAACGCACTGGCCAATTGATGCATGGTGGTGCAGAAAAAAAGGAATCCAATTCCTTTTGATTTTGGATTCCTAATTTAATTTGAATTCAATTATTTTATTTAGGGTTTTCTATATCTATAAATAGTCTATAAAAATAATTATTTTGGGAGGAGATCAAGTGATAGGAGATACTTTTTAGGGTTCTTTTCTTCTTATTAATAGGTTAGCCACTATTGTTTAACTTTAGTTCTTGGTGTTTTCTTGGGAATTAACTTGCAAACATTAGCAATTTGATTTCCTAATTTTGATTTATTAAGATTCTTGCTTTGAATTTCAATTGAAAATTTCGGGTTTCTTCTACTCATTACGTAAGTTCATGAATTCTTCTTTTAAAAATATGAATTGTGTTCATGCTAATATTAGTAACTAAATTCACAACTAGGGTTGTGGTAACCATGAGTGATTAACAAAGTATGAATAGTAACTAAGTAATTCTTGTATAGTGTTATTACATGCATTGATAATTCTTTCGTTTAGAAGTCTTTTTAACGGTGCGCAACGTTAGAACTCACCTTGTTGCTACTTGCCGGACCAAGGAGGTAGTTAATAAGAAAATAATTATCATCATAGATTTAGTGTGATACTATCTAATAGTCTAATGTCAATTGGTGCGAGGGTGGAAACTAAGTCATAAATTGATGTGATGTCTAATATGAGGTAAATGTAAGGGTTGTAAATGGCCTAACCCATCGGTGGCCCCCTAAAGTTGACAGCAATTTTCACTTAGACACTTTAACTAGACTTTGTTCATTTTAGACAACTCATGTCAGACCTATTGTGTCATTTTGACACTTTTTTCACTAGTGCATGTTGACTCCAAGTGCGTGTTAACCAAGTGCGTCCACATGGATTAGATGCCAAATTATATCATGCCAACTCATTAAAAGTCTATCATATTAAAGAGAAAAAATAAGAATCAAAATATATGACAAAGTAACAATGAATAAATGACACGTGGTCTTTTTATCAAAAAATTATAAATAAAATAGTTTGACAAATTTAAAGAAAAATGCAACACCCCCACAACTTCCCAAAGTCATCTTCTCCGTTGTATTACTCCATTTTTATTATTTTTGGAGCCTTATTTTTTCTGTCATAAACCCACATCCACGCAATCTACTCTATCATATTCCTCCATTTTCATTGTCTTTTCCATCACACCCACATCCACACAGTCATCTTCTCTGTTTTATTCCTCTTTTGATTGTTTTTGCTATATTCACCCGACTTCTGACGTTTTCTTCATTGCACCTTCCCTCACATTTCTTAATTTGATTTCGGGTTATGAGGTGCAAATGTATAACAACAATGGTTCGTATTTTTAAGATTGAGTCTCCTTTTCTTTAATTTTGAGATATTTGTAATTTAATTAGGGCTTAAGGTTAGTGAGATTAACATTTACATAATGAAAATTGGGATCTTTTTGGCTCCTATTTTTGTTAACTTGAAATTTGAGTTGTTGGCGGTTATATGTGGGCAATTGAGACTATGGATACGTTTAATTTGAAGAATTATTTTTAACTTTTTCTTTAGGATTATTTTGGGTGAACTTTACATGATTTGGGTGTTGTAGATATGGGTTCGATTTCTTGTTTCTTTTTTGGATCTACCTGATAACAAAAGATTTAACCTCCATTGAAGTACTTTAAGCTTTGAGAAATAATGTGAGAGATAATGGCTGTAAAATGGGAAAGAAGGAGAGAAAAAATAAAATAAAATAGGCTAAATAAGCCCCTCACGTGTCAATAGCGAGTGTATAACACTCACTTTGCCGTGTCAGCGAAAAGTGTCAAAATGACACAATGGAGCCTGACATGAGGTGTCTAAAATAAACATAGGCTAGTTAAGGTGTCTAACTGAAAATTGCTGCCAACTTTAGGGAGCTACCGATGGGTTAGGCCTTAGTAAATTATACATACGTAGCCGGACCAAGGTGCGGGGTGACATTCTCTAGTTGCTGGACCAAGGAATTAGAGATACCTAAATTATCACTTTGCATGTAATACACTAGGAAAGGGTTACTATTACTAAGATTACTGCGTTATGAGCTTATGGGGAACACGTACACCCTAGTTTCTCTCTCATCTTGATAACAACTAAAGTTTGAATCTGGTTCACTGGTTATTCACATAATTTCTAGAATTTGTTTCACATTTATTATTATATTTGTCCTTCTTATCGTGGATTTTATGGATTGTGTTAAATAGTATATTTTATTTGTAGGATTAAATTGGTGGAAAAATGAAAAAGTTTGAAGCTAAAACGAATTAAAGATGAAAGGTTGAAGAAGGAAATCAAACAGGCAACTTAATGGATTAAATTGAATGTAATAATAAATAAATATATAAGATGCAAATTGCGAATTGCAAAAGAATTTAAGTTGAACGAATAAGCTGCCACGTGGCAGTCTCTCAACGCACTTGCCAATTGATGCATGGCGGTGCAGAATCAAAAATTTGAGGCCGTTTCCAACTCATGCGGACAGCTCACGCGGCAAAAAAAAAAAAGAATCCAATTCCTTTTGATTTTGGATTCCTAATTTAATTTGGATTCAATTATTTTATTTAGGATTTTTTATATCTATAAATAATCTATAGAAATAATTATTTTGGGAGGAGATCAATTGATAGGAGATACTTTTTAGGGTTCTTTTCTTCTTATTATTAGGTTAACCACTATTGTTTAACTTTAGTTCTTGGTGTTTTCTTAGGAATTAACTTGCAAACATTAGCAATTTGATTTCCTAATTTTGGTTTATAAAAATTCTTGCTTTGAAATTCAATTGAAGATTTCGGGTTTCTTCTACTCATTACGTAAGTTTATGAATTCTTCTTTTAAAAATATGAATTGTGTTCTTGCTAATATTGGTAACTAAATTCACAACCAGGGTTGTGGGAACCATGAGCGATTAACAAAGTATGAATAGTAACTAAGTAATTCTTGAATAGTGTTATTACATGCATTGATAATTCTTTCGTTTAGAAGTCTTTTAACGGTGTGCAACGTTAGAACTCGCCTTGTTGTTACTTGCCGAACCAAGGAGGTAGTTAATAAGAAAATAATTATCATCATAGATTTAGTGTGATACTATCTAATAGTCTAATGTCAATTGGTGCGAGGGTGGAAACTAAGTCATAAATTGATGTGATGTCTAATATGAGGTAAATTTAAGGGTTAGTAAATTATACACACGTAGCCGGATCAAGGTGCGGGGTGGAATTCTCTAGTTGCCGGACCAAGGAATTAGAGATACCTAACTTATCACTTTGCATGTAATACACTAGGAAAGGGTTACTATTACTAAGATTACTGCATTATGAGCTTATGGGGAACACGTGCACCCTAGTTTCTGTCTCATCTTGATAACAACTCAAGTTTGAATCCTGTTCACTAATTATTCACATAATTTCTAGAATTTGTTTCACAAATCCCCCCCCCCTGTTTAATTACTTGTCTTAGAAATAAGTTGACTAAACGATTATAATTGTACGTTAAGTTTAAGTCTAAACCATATTCCTCGTGGGATCCACCCCAACCCTACAAGTTTGGTTCTTTATTTGACAACGATCGCTTATACTTCTTTAGGGGGTGTAATTTGAACGTATCAAATTTTTGCGCCGCTGTCGGGGAATTTTACTTTTAGATTAAGTTTAACTACGTTATTGAACTTTAGTCAATTATTTCTCAATTTTACATTTTTTGTTTTATTTTTTTTCTACAGGTTTCAACTCTAGTGTATGACAAGTACACGGAGTCGAGACGAACCCTTGACCCCCTATGATCCTGAACTAAGAAAGATTTTGAGAAAAATGGCAAATCTAAGGATACACAATAATCCAATAAGAGAAGGACAATGAGATGGAACCGAGTAACTAAGGTGTCTACATCGTGCTTCGACGTTAAATTAAGTGCTTATTGGGAGGCAACCCAAATAGTAGTGTAACTTCTTATTTTATTTTATTTTAATTTTATTAGTGTCACGTTTTTTTTCTTTTGGTCTTTTTTTTTCTTTTTTGCATATTTGGGGAAGTCTGAGTACCCAAAAAAAAAGTAAAAAAGTTTGAAGCAAAGGAGCATGTTTGAGGTTAAGTGTAGGGTGACGCCCCTTGATGAAAATAAAGAGAACATGCTACTAGCTAGGCCTAGTTTTTACTATTTTATTGAGTCATTTTTTTAGGATGAGTTCCTTGGCTTTTGTTTTTTGTTCTTTTCCTGAGGATAGTCCCTTTGAACCGTGTGTCTTTTATTTTTTTAGGAATAAGTTTTCTTTTGATTATTTTTTGTGAGAGAAAAGAAAAGACCATTTTGAGTGGTGTGATACTTGCTATTTAGGCCTGATTTTTTAGTAGTACTTTCTTGTGAATGCTTGATTGATAGTGAAATTGCAAACTCTTTGACATCTAGGTTCATGGTTGTGACTTTTTATATAGCTTATTTTATTTTGTAGTTTGTTATGATCCTGTATCTCTTAGAAGTGGAATTGATTCATCTTGATTGATACTTGTGCCAAGTGTGGTGAGAATTTGTTTATTCCATGTTTTGCATCTTAGTCTAAAACTTGCCCTGCATGTAATTGAAGCGAAATAAAAAATGTTGTCTTGTTTAGGAGATGAAAATAGGCTTTCTTTGATTTGTCTGATAAATTTTAGTTTTTTCAGATATTATATAACTAGTTAACCCTTTAGAGCCTTTTAACCTATATTTTTCTTGTAAACCACATGATCGAGCCGAATCCTTTTTATTGATACCATAATTCTATTTGATCCAAAAAGAAATCATTAATGCACTATGTTGAGAAAAAAATAGTTGAAAACATTGGTGGAAGAAAAAAAAGGGTGAAAATGCTTGATGTATGAAGAATAAAGAAAAGTGTGAAAACGCTGTTTTGACCCTGGTCCCTTATGGATATTGTGCACCTCACTTGAGTTGAGGGTGGCTAGTGCAAAACCTCTGGAAAAAAAAGAATAAAAAAGAAAAAAATGATTGAAGTATTCTTGAGTTGATGAGCATTACCTGTGAAATAATTGTTCAAGAGATGGCTGAAAATAAAGAGAAGAAAATCTTGGGTGATGAAGTCTAAAATTGCAAAGTGCTTAAGGTAGTGTGAGTTACTATTATATAGTTTTCCTAGCCGGCCCCTAGCCTACGTTACAACCCGTTAAAATCATATTTGATTCTATTCAAACATGCATAATTAGTGAAGATGTACATAATGGGCAAGCCTATGGTTCTTTGTGCATACATGTGAGAGTTATTCTTGATATAAAGTCCTTAATTTATATTCAATCTTTTGAATTGAATGTGTGGACTATTTCTTTTTGTGTGGCCACTTGTTTCGTGATACATAGGTGATTTTATTAGATTTCTCTGATGAGAGTAGGTAAGCAAGCTTAAACTTGATGAGTTCAAAGTCCTTCCTTTAGGTTATGAGGTTAGAGGTTTGTTGTTTATTTGGATATCTTGCATAATGATTGAAAAGTCTACTTGATGTTTTGAAATTGGTATATGACCTAATTGTTTGTATTAATCAAAGTGATGACATTCCTATTTTAATTTTTTGAGATGAGCTTTACAGAGGCGTATCAGAATTTCGGTATGATGGGTGCACTATTATGAAAAAGTGGATCTAATCGGTTTGATATTTAGGTTCATATAATTGAAACGAATTTTTTTTAAATTATAGGTCCAAAATTAAAATTCTTAATTAATTAAAACGTCAAAAGTTCTACCAATAACACTTAGAGAGGTGTTACCCAATTTTAGAAAGAAAAATAATACAAGATAGATATAAAATGTCAAATTTTTAATCTTACTGAAAGGTGCACTTAATCATCATCACAGTATATGATACTTCGATTGTGGATTCACACATCTATATTTAACAAAATTTAAAAAATATAACACTACTATATATGATTTTAGGAGGGAAGCATGGATTCACGTGAATCCAGTGATCCCCTCCTGCATACGCCTCTGGAACTTTAATGTTTGCTCGAGGACGAACAAAAATTTAAGTGTGGGTGTTGATGTGAGATCAAAAATATATATTTTATCATTATCTGCCTCACATTTATTATTTATATTTGTCCTTTTTGAGCGTGGATTTTATGGATTGTGCTAAATAGTATATTTTATTTGTACGATTAAATTGATGGAAAAATAAAGAAGTTTGAAGCTAAAACAAATTAAAGATGAAAGATTGAAGAACAAAATCAAGTAGACAGCTTAATGGATTAAGAGTCCGTTTGGATTGACTTAAAAATAGTAACTTTTAAAAAGTAACTTTTTAAAGTGCTGGAACTTATTTTAAAAATAAGTAGTTATGTGTTTGGATAAAAGTACTGCAGTTGAAAAAAAAGTTGTTGATGTATTTGGCAAATAAGTGCTGGTAAACACTCTTTTTAATCAATATGTTTGAAATACCCTTTAAGCTGTTAACATGAAAAAGTTGATTAATTTAAGGTTTTTATACTTAAAAAAAATTAAAACAAAATAAATTTATATTTTACATCCATAAGTAATAATATTTTCCTATCATTCACATATTTCTTTACCACCACAAATTATTTATAAGAGGAATAATAATAATAATAATAATAATAATAATAATAATAATAATAATAAATAAATAAATAATAATAATAATAATAACAATAATAATAATAAAAATAATAAAAATAATAACAATAATAATAACAACAACAACAACAACAACAATAATAATAATAATAATAATAATAATAATAATAATAATAATAAAAATAACAATAACAATAACAATAACAATAATATATCTCAATATAAATTCTTGCATATTGGCATGGTTCAAATTGTCTTCAAGCCTTTGACTCTTAAAGGGTTACCAGAGACTTTCTTAGCTGCTCTTCGTAATGCGAGAAATCTTAATTTTCGACAGTCTTTGATGGGTTTGATAGAATCTACAGTGGCCTATGACCCAGTTTATTTTAATGCTCAGCCAAATTTGCAGTTATCTTTGACTGATTCTAATATCTTAGATGCTTTAACTTTGAATGTTAAGACGCATGGTTATAACTATGCAGCTGGTTCTGAATTAATCTGCTTGTCTTATAGAATCTATTTTAAATTACTTGCTACTTTAAATCCTAGATGTAAGTTATATGATATATCTGATCAAACTATTTTGGTAAAAACTAATTTCGCCAGATCTAAGGTCACTACTAGAAGACCTATAAAATGGGAAGAAATTAATTTTCCTACTACTTGGATTCTAGATTCTGTTATACCCCCTGAACAACTGACATATGTTGTCACCAATTCCGAATATTCTCATATTAGTCAAAATTTTGATGGAAAAATTTATATGCCGTTTGATGAAAAAAGTATTCCTTATAGTAGACATTCTTTTTGCTTCTGATAGAAGACTGGTTATTCAACATATTTCTCCGATAGAACCTTGTTATGGTCCAGCTAAAAATCGAGTTGCTTCATTGCATACTTTATCAACAGTTATATCTGCAGAAAAACAAAAAAATAAAATTGATCCTCGATTAAACATTGTTCAAACAAATGATAAATCATCTGATGTTTCTGATAAAGATATTCCTTCTGTATCTGAGATGGATTTTAATATTAATGATGCTTAATGATGAGAGAATATCAAATTGATTTTAGTCCAGGTTCACTGGCAAAAAAATATATTGAGATTTATAAAATTCAATATCACGATTATTTAATAAACGAATAGTTTGTTCTGACGAGTTTAACGCCAAAGATTGCTCAGTTGTTTTAATCAACTGTTTATTTGAGATTTTATCAAACCAAACATAATCATAAATAGTTTTTATATTCACTTTCGGAATAGTCCATTTGTTTAACAAATCAAGGTTTTGAGGTATATCTACCTCTTCTAATCGAGTACTTTTAATATCTTCTTGATCCATAAATTAAAAGAGAGAATATAATTATGCCGAAATTCTTCACATCAATTATATATATATATATATATACCATGAAAGTTCCTACGCTCTGATACCAACGATACAGGATCACTGACCTGGCGGTGGTCCGCTCAGTCGTAGATCAAGCAAGTCAATATCCTTAGAGGTAGACCAACTACATAAGAATCGAAATACACAAGAATTTTAATATAGTTTCTCAGACTGCATGGTTTAATTATTTTACCCAAGCAAAGGGCCTGCCAAGAAGCTAATACATACTTTTATTGAGCCCATGTGTCTGATAGTTCTAACCGGGTATCAGGCGCCCTACTTATCAAACTCTTTTTCGGGCTAAAAACCACGGCTCATTAGACAGAGTCACAAAGACAAAGCCAATAAAAGCAGTACTAGATCCGACTGTACCTCAATCTCAAAACCAAGTTGAGAAGTCATACTAAATTCTTCTATATTTAAATAAAGCTTAGATCCGTTCATGGTCTATATAAAATAGAAGTTAATTATCCGGCATAGATATAATTTTTTAGCCGGACATAGTCACGACTTAGTTCGGAGAATTTATAAAAGTAAAAGACACGAAGAAAAAGAAAAGAAAGTACCTTTTTGTTACCAAACTGCACACTTTATTATTCCGACCAAAATCCAGCAAGCTTACAAAACTTAGTAAGAAAAGTTTACAAGAGAGAGAGAGTACAAAATGGAAGAGAGGGTTTCTAAAACCTGCTCTCAATTAAAGAAAAACAAACTTATTTATAGAAAAAAGAAAGCATCTTTGTACATGATACTGGGCCCCTATCTGGGTCCTGGTAATAGTGTATCTACTGTAGGTGAACAGTGTATCTACTATAGGTGAACAGTGTTGCTACAGTAGTACGGGCCTACTACCGACGCGGATAAGCTTTACACTTTTTTTTTTACATCTTGTCCTTTAATTTTGCCAAAAAATCTTCGGCTTTCTTCAGTGCATCCACTGGTGCGTCTTTTTCATATGGTTGTGCTTCGTGCATATCTTCACTTGTTTCACTACGCATTGATGAATCTGATTTTGCATAATGACTTACAATTAGAAGAATCTTTTTCTTTACTTCTTCTAGATACTTCATAATCATTTCATTTTGTTCTCCTTCATCATGGTTAGAAATTTTTCTAGCCATATGTTTTACGGAGGTTGAGTCATCAGTCCTAATTCCTTTATTAGGAATCGATTTATAATCGTGTATGGTTTTCATTATTAGATCCAACTGTTCTTGTCCGTATATAGACTTTGTTTGAGGATCTTTCTTCATCAACTTGTCCCAAAAATTATTATAATAAGTTCTGTATAGGCAAGGGATTTGTTCCTCAGTGAAATCTACTTCTGAAACCCATTTATGAATCCATGGAACAGAGAATTCTATAAAAAAAATATATCTGTTCAATTTGTTGAAAATAACAAATATGTTCTTGATGATATAACTTGTTGAGATCTGGGGAAATCTTGACCCATTCTTTGTATAACTTGAGAAATGGTTCGGCCAATATTTTTATGGTTGGCCCGTGGTATGACCACCAGTTTAAAAACCAATTTGGTATAGGGTTAGCAAATATCTTGGCACATACTTTTATAAACCAAGTATGTTTATGCCTCTCATTGTTATAACAGAGGACTTTATTAAATGCCTGAATATAATCCCAATAGGTAAAGCTTACCATGACTTTGTTCAGACTGAATTGTCTTTCAATCATTGAGGAAATACCCCAATCTTCAATATGAATGACGTGTTTTATAATCATTTTAGAGAAGTTATAAACATTCTCACTTGTATTATATCCAGAAAAATGTTGAAATTCAACACATGTGCTTATCAGCAGAGTCTCATAATATTTCCGAGTTTTGTATGACTCACCCGAAAAATAAAGCCCATTAACTAAATACCTCGGGAATATCTTCCAAGGTTCTTCTTTCCTCTGTATGTCAGAGTTTTCTAAGAGAAATATCATTTCGCTTTTTTCTACCTTTTCATATGTTTTGATATCATCAACTTCTTCTTTGGCGATTGAAGCAAAAGAATCACCTTGTTTTTGAGTTAGAAACTCCTGTAGTTTAGCATATAATGGATCACTTTCTGGAATATCTTCCAGATGTATTGATGATGAAGCTTTTTCTTGTGCTCTAGAGTTTAAATTATATAAACTCATTCCTCCCTTTTGTATAATTGGAGTACTAGATGATGAAGATCCGTATGATGATCTTGATGAACTTGGAGATGATTTTCCCCTTCCGTGAGTATTACTGCCTTTTCCTCTAGCCTTGGTTATCCAAGGAGGATCCAACCTGCAAACATAACATTTAGTTTTAATCATTCAAGATGATATATTTTTAATCATTCAAGAGGTTATAAACTTCATTACAATAAAATCTTTAATAAAGCTCTTCTTCAATCATGTAATTATTGACGATATCTATCACCATTCCGTCTATAATTTTCCATAATATAAGTTCCTTTAAATCTTTATTAAGAGGAACTGCCTTCAAAATCATAACCAAATCTTTATCAGGAAAGAAGTCAAGAAAACCCATCAGAAGAAAGATATTCTCTTGATAAGAAGTCTGGGAGGGAATTATCACTTCCCTTTTTATAATGAATTTCGAAATCAAATAGGCTAATTGTGCCGCCACCTTGCAAAAATTAACTTAGACGCATCATGTTTAAAATCTTTATCAAACATATACTTTATTGACTGAGCATCAGTTTTTATCAAGAATTTTTTATTATATAAATCATCTTGAAATTTTAAAATGCACTTAACGATAGTTAACATTTCATGAGCTACCGTCGCATATTTTTTCTGAGTATCGCTCCATTTTCCTGAATGAAATCGAATAAGATATTCATTTTTATCATGAAAATTAATTTGTTTCAATATACCTCCATACCCAATATTAGACGCATCCGTCTTTACAATCTTTGGCCAAGCAGGATTAGCAAGAGTTAAACAAGGTAAAGATTTAACTCTTTCTTTAATAGTCTTTACAAGATCTGTGAGACTATTAGTCCAAGGCTTCTTATGATCCTTTTTTAGCCTGTCATATAACGGAGCTAAATCTCGAGACAAATTCTTGTAGAATGGAGAAATGTAGTTCAAACTTCCCAGAAACCACTGCAATTGCGTCTTATCTGTAATAATATCAGGGAATTTCGATGCGAATTCAATAGATCTCTGAATAGGAGTCATTTTTCCTTGACAAATCAAATGACCCAAAAATCTAACTTGTGTTTGAAAAAGACTCATTTCAGGTTTAGTTATGATCAAACCATTTTGAATAACTATTTTCTTAAAAATGTCTAAATGCTTAATATGCATTTCAAGAGTCTTTGAGTATACCAGAATATCATCAATATAAACTATGATGAAATCCAAATAGGGATTAAAAATATCATTCATTATCTTTTGAAATTCTGAGGGAGCATTTTTTAACCCAAAAGGCATTATATTCCATTCGTATTGTCCAAACGGAACATTAAATGTCGTTCTATATGAATGGTCTCTAAATATTTGGATTTGCCAATATCCAGATTTTGAATCAAATTTTGAAAAGATATTAGCATCATATAATCTGGTTAATAAATCTATTTTGTTTGGAATAGGATATCTAATCCATTTTAAAAATTTATTTAAAGGTTTACAATTTATAACTAACCTGGGAACACCTCGTTCTTTTTCTTCTGCGTTATTAATATAAAAAGCAGTACACGACCATGGTTATTTGGAAGGCTTTATCAAACCCTTTTGTAATAAATTATCAATTTCCTTTTTGCAGAATTCAACCAATTCGGTATTCATCTGACAAGGACGTGATTTGGTAGGGATATTTTCCTCAGAGAAATCATCTTCATATGGAAGAGTTACAATATGCTTTTTCCGATTCCAAAATGCACTAGGATGATCAACACAAATATCAATGGCCATTTTTCAGAAATGAGTTTAATTTTTTTCTGTACTTTATCAGATTTTAAAGTATCGAATATATTCATACTAAATATCTCAAGTTGTAAATAATCAACATGCTTTTGTTTCATTTCAATTAGAGCATTAATATATCTAGAAATAGGCTCGGTGATAAAAGTATAACTAATATATTTATTTTTATAAGTAGAAGAAAATCCTTTAGCATTTATATTAGTAAAAGGATAAATTGCATTTATAAAAGGAGTTCCTAGAATAATAAGAGGGTATAACTGATTTTTTACTAAGAAAAAGAAGTAAGGAATACAAACTTTATTCTGGCAAGACCTTCTTGAATGCAACTCACATCAGCGCCACTATCAATCATAGCAATATTAGTTATAGAAAAAGTATTATCAATTAATATAGTACATTTAACATACCATTTATGAGCTGTAACAATTTGCATCATTCTTAAAAACATATTTTGTTTCGGATCAATATTCAAAGTATTGGCAAAAGTATTTTCTTCAGCAGTAGATTCATCAACCTTATTTTTTCCTTTGCTATTAGCAGACTCAATCTGAGTAAGACGGTGATCATAAATAATATGATTTTGTTTAAGAAATTTAATTTCTTCTTTCAAATGTTCAATTTCTTCTTTTAAATAATCAAAAAGGTATCACGAATAACCATGGTTTGTTTTAAAAGAGAGTCTATTATGAACTTCAGACAAGGAGTAAGGAGCAGAATAATTAAATTCATCTTTAACCTTTTTATCACTAGGAATACTAGTTGAAGAGCTAGTTTTACTAGCAACCAATTGAATGATCTTTTCACGAAGAGTATTATCGGTAACTTCCTTTACAAGTTCTATCACATTGTCTACAGTGATAGTGAACATATTCATATCTTCGAACTGAGATTGCAGCTTATAGAAATCATCATGTTCGCAATGACAAACATCACCATGACATTTGCATGCATCATTCGAATCTTGATGAACCTTAGAAGGCTCAGGTTGCTCATCCTCTGTTGCATAACTTGCTTCAGAATCACCATAATCTGATTCTGAACCAGAAGTATATAGAAAACTGTAAATCTTCTCTTGAATATCATCATCAAGTTCTAGAGTCTTAAGCTTTTCTAGCTTCCAATTTGGAGCTATATGCCCAAATTTTTCACATTTATAACACTTAATCTTATCAAGATCTCGCCTTGAACTATTCTTGGTAAATTTATGAGATTTACGATGAGCCCTACGCTAATCTCTTTCTTCTCTAGTCCTTCTCCTAGATCTTCTTTTCTTATGATGAGATCTATGAGATTCTGATTTAGAAGTTTCTCGATTGGTACCTTTAGAAGCATTTGGTAAACCGAACTAAGTACAAAAATCTCTCAATTGAGACTTTTCTCTAAGCTTATCCATCTTTAGCCGTCTTGAGAGTTTTAACTCATTGCACAAATTTATGCCTTCTTACATACAAGCCCCAATAAGCTTTCCATAGGTAAAATTATTATAGGGAACAATTCCTTGTGGATCTCTAAGAGTCTTTTTCACTCTTTCTGCAAAATAAAGAAGGTAAACCATCAATAAATTTGGCTTTCCAGAATTCTAAGTCATTTTTGGAAAGTTCCATTACTCGACTTAAATAAGTGTCTTTATACCATCTAAACTCACCTAAATGTCTACATCTAAGACCATTTAGTAAAGATCTAATGGTTTCATATTGATTGGTAAATCTACCACTAAAATGTTCTAGGATGGTCAAGACTAAAGTATAAACAGCGTCTTCTCTATTTTTAACTAAAGCAAATCCTAGGTTATCAACTCCTTCGGCTGTAGTCTTAGCGTTTATGACTGCTTCCTTTGCATCAAGGGTCATATAATTATCCCACCAACCTTTTAATTGACCCGTAAAACCTGCAATAATCATTTTGCAAATAGTCCTGTCAGTGTTATTAACACTCTTGCAGATGGTAGCATACATAAGCATCCTATGAACTAAAATAGTTAACTGTCTCTCAGTCAAACCATCGAGATTCCATTCATAAATCTCGCTTCCACTAAAAGAGGTGTTAGTTTGATTCCAATCTCTTTCCTCTATTAAAACATCTTGAGGAGTTGGTCTGGGATAACAGTAAGTTTGCATACTAGGTTTTCTAACATACGTATTACCAGTATTCTTCTTTGGATAACCATGAAGTTTATTAACTTCCATTTCCACTTGTGTCTTGAAATCGAAAGTGGCTTCCATTTCATCTGCAAAATCTTCAGCGAGGCTTATTGATTTTGCACTTGCACCAAATTCTAAAAAAATTTTATCTAAAAGGCTTTCAAGATCATGAAGAGGTCTAAGAATAAAATCCTGAATCTCAGGAGGTCTTTGAATAGGGACATCAGGCTGTTTGGACGTAGAAGCCTGTTCAGAGACTTGCTTCGCTAATTTTAACTTGTCATCAATTTGAATAATCAGATTAGTTAGATTATGTAACTTCTTATCTAGAGAACAAATATGTTCACCAATGACTTTAACATACAAACCCAAATAACTATTTTGAGAAATAAGTCGATTAATCTCATTAATACTTATTGCGACCACCTCATTATTAATAAATTTATGAAAAACAGTAAAGTAATACCAGTATTATTTGGTAAAACAAACAGAGTTTGAGGAGGATAAATGGATTGAATAATATTACCTGATTCATCTTCGTAAGATCGTTCAAGAACGTTGATGAATAAAGGTAAATAAGTAGTTATAAACCAAGGCACAAAGAACATAATATGATTATGTAATGCACAAGTTTGATAAAATTCTTGAGAAATATTATTTAAGTCTTCTCTACTGTAAGTGTCAAAAAACCAAGTTTTAAACCGGTTCTATTGTTCATTTAAAAATTCGTTTAATAATAATAATAATAATAATAATAATAATAATAATAATAATCATAATAATCATAATAATAATAATAATCATACTAATAATCATAATAATAATAATAATAATAATACTAATAATACCATGAACTTCCAAGGCTCTAATACCAACGATACAGGATCACTGACCTGGTGGTGGTCCGCCCAATCATAGATCAAGCAAGTTAATATCCTTAGAGGTAGTCCAACTACATAAGAATTGAAATACACAAGAATTTTAACATAGTTTCTCAGACTGCATGGTTTAATTATTTTACCCAAGCAAAGGGTCTGTCAAGAAGTTAATACATCCTTTTATTAAGCCCATGTATCTGATAGTTCTAACCGGGTATGAGGCGCCCTACTTAACAAACTCAATTTCGGGCTAAAAACCACGGCTCATCAGACGGAGTCATAAAGACAAAACCAATAAAAGTAGTACTAGATCTGACTGTACCTCAATCTCAGAACCAAGTCGAGAAGCCATACTAAAATTCTTATATATTTAAATAAAGCTTAGATCCGTTCATGGTCTATATAAAAGAGAAGTTAGTTATTCGGCATAGATATAAATTTTTAGCCGGACATAGTCACGGCTTCCAGATCGAGGATATAAAAAGATTTATAATTAAAAGAAGAGAATTAAATTACCTTGTAATAATGGCCAACAGGGCCGAAGAGAAATATCAACAACTTTATTAACTTCCGGCGAACTTCCGGCAAACCGAGAGCTTTACAAACTAAGAGAAACAAACAACTTTAAAAAAAAAAACTTTTGAAGAGAGAGTATTTTTTTACGCCCCTCCTTCAAACTACAAAAGACCTTATTTATAGAAGAAAAAGGGACCTATCTACAGTGATCTACAGTGACCAATCTGCAGTGATTTACAATGACCCTGGGTCCCTTATCAATGGGTCCCAAATGTACAGTAACAGTTTTTCTACTGTGGTTTTAACAGTGTATCTACTGTTAATCAATAGTGGTCATCTTGTCTTTCCTTTTCAACTCCTGAAGTAAACCTTCTGCTTTACACAGCATATCTTCTGTCACGGGTTTCGTCGATTCACAAGGCTGGGCCTCTTGAGCATTATCTGCGATATCATCACTTGTTTCACTTCTCATTGAAGTGTCTGATTTTTCATAGTGAGTGATATTGAGGAGTAGATTCCTCCAAATTTCATCCAAATATTCCTTTATCATTTCTTCTTTATTTCCATCTTGAATGGAAATTCTTCTGGCAATATGTTTGACGGAGTTGTCAGCAATTATTCCTTTGTGAGGAATAGTACCATAATCTTGGATTCTTTGAGAAATAGAGTCCAATAATTCTTGGCCATATAATGATTTAGTCATGGGATCCATCTTCATTAATTTATCCCAGAAATTATTATAATAAATCCGATATAAGCATGGGATTTGTTCTTCAGTAAAACCTACTTCCGGGGTCCATTTATGGATCCATGGAATCGAGAATTCTATGAAGAAATAAATTTGTTCAATTTGTTCTATATAACAAACATGATCTGAGTGGTATAAATCATTAAGGTCTGGTGAAACCTTAACCCAGTTTTTGTATAACTTTAAAAAGGGATCAGGTAAAATCTTTACCGTCAGTCCGTGGTATGACCACCAGTTCAAGAACCAATTAGGAATTGGGTCAACAAATATCTTTGCACATACCTTGATAAACCAAGTATGTTTATGCCTTTCATTGTTATAATAAAGGAATTTGTTGAAAGCGTTAATATAATCCCAATAAGTGAAATTGGTAGGGATTTTATTGAGGCTAATCTGCCTTTCTTTCATTGAGGATATACCCCAATCTTCAATTGATATAATCTGCTTTATGATCATTTTGGAGAAGTTATAAACGTTCTCGCTTGTGTTATAACCTGAGAAGTGCTGAAATTCAACACTACTTGTATTCATTAAAATGGTCTCGTAATACAAGCGGGTTTTGTATGACTCTCCTAGGAAGTATAATCCAGGGTTCTTCTTTTCTCTGTATCTCAGAGTTTTCAATAAGAAATATCATTTCTTTCTTTACTACCCTTTCATAGGATCTAATATCATCAACCTCTTCTTTTGCCACCGATGCAAAAGTATCACTTTGCTTTTGAGATAAATATGCTCTCAGTTGGGCGTATAATGGATTATTCTCTGGAATATCATCCAGATGTATCGAGAAAGTAGCTTCTTTTGAAGAACTTGTTAGTTTTACCAAGCTCATTCCTCCCCTTTGTATAATTGGAGAGCTGGATGATGATCCGTATGACGATCCTAATGTTTTTGAGGAGGAGGATCTTCCCCTTCCGCGAGTATAACTGCCCCTTCCTCTAGCCTTGGTTACCCAAGGAGGATCCATTCTACAAACATAGCATTTAGTTTTAATCATATAAAAGGTCATAAACTTCAGAACAATAAAATCTTTCATATAACTCTTGTTCAATCATGTAATTAGAGACGATATTCATCACCATTCCGTCTATAATTCTCCATAAAATATGTTCCTGTAAATTTCTATTAAGAGGAACTGCTTTCAAAATTGTAACCAAAGTAATATCAGTAAAGAAGTCAAGAAAACCCATTTTTTTAAGAAGAAAGATATTCTCTAGATAAGAAGTCTGGGAGGGAATTATCACTTCCTTTTGTATAATTAATTTCGAAATCGAAAGGGGCTAATTGTGCCTGCCACCTAGCAAATATTAATTTGGATGTATCATGTTTAAAATCTTTATCAAACATATATTTGACTGATTGAGCATCTGTTTTTATCACAAATTTCTGATTGTAAAGATCATCCCGAAACTTTAAAACACATTTAACGATAGTTAATATTTCATGAGCTACCGTTGCATATTTTTTCTGAGCATCGCTCCATTTTCCTGAATGAAACCGAATAAGGTATTCATTTTTATCATGCGGGTTAATCTGTTTTAATATTCCACCATAACTTATATTGGACGCATCTGTCTCAACGATCTTTGGCCAAGCAGGATTAGCAAGGGTTAAACAAGGCAAAGATTTAACTCTTTCTTTAATAGTCTTTACAAGATCTGTGAGACTAGTAGTCCAAGGCTTCTTATGATCCTTTTTTAGCCTGTCGTATAACGGAGCTAAATCTCGAGACAAATTTTTGTAGAAGGGGGAAATGTAATTTAAACTTCCCAGAAACCGCTGTAATTGCGTCCTATCTATAATAATATCAGGGAATTTAGATGCGAATTCAATAGATCGCTGAATAGGAGTCATTTTCCCTTGACAAATCAAATGACCCAAAAATCTAATATCTGTTTGAAAAAGACTTATTTTAGGTTTAGATATGACCAAACCATTTTGAATAACTATTTTCTTAAAAATGTCTAGATGCTTAATATGTATTTCAAGAGTCTTTGAGTATA
Source organism: Solanum stenotomum (assembly GCF_019186545.1). NCBI lineage: Eukaryota > Viridiplantae > Streptophyta > Magnoliopsida > Solanales > Solanaceae > Solanum > Solanum stenotomum. The sequence continues at coordinate 45,641,340 of NC_064286.1, read as the reverse complement.
CCAAAATATCATCAATATAAACTATGATGAAATCCAAATAAGGATTAAAAATATCATTCATAATCTTTTGAAATTTCGAGGGAGCATTTTTTAATCCAAAGGGCATTACATTCCATTCGTATTGTCCAAATGGAACATTAAATGCCGTTCTATAAGAATGGTCTTTAAATATTTGGATTTGCCAATATCCAGATTTTAAATCAAATTTTGAAAAGATATTAGCATCATATAATCTTGATGATAAATCCCTTTTGTTTGGAAAAGGATACCTAATCCATTTTAAAAATTTATTTAAAGGTTTATAATTAATTACTAACCTGAGAACGCCACGTTCTTTTTCTACTGCGTTATTAACATAAAATGCAGTACAAGACCAGGGTGACTTGGAAGGTTTTATTAAACCCTTTTGCAATAAATTATCAATTTCCTTTTTGCAGAATTCGACCAATTCGGTATTCATCTGACAAGGACGTGATTTGGTAGGGATATTTTCTTCAGAGAAATCATCTTCATATGGAAGAGTTACAATATGCTTTTTCCGATTCCAAAAAGCACTAGGATGATCAGCACAAATATCAATGGCCATTTTTTCAGAAATGAGTTTAATCTTTTCCTGTACTTTAGCAGATTTTAAAGTATCGAATATATTCATACTAAATATCTCTAGTTGTAAATAATCAACATGCTTTTGTTTCATTTCAATTAGAGCATTAATATCTCTAGAAATAGGCTCGGTGATAAAAGTATAACTAATATCTTGATTTTTATAAGTAGCAGAAAACCCTTTAGCATTTATATTAGTAAAAGGATAAATTGCATTTATAAAAGGAGTTCCTAGAATAATAGGAGGGTATAACTGATTTTTTACTAAGAAAAAGAAGTGAGGAATACAAACTTTATTCTGGCAAATCCAAGTATTAGATAATTTATACTTTATATCCAAAGCATGACCAGATGCAGATTTAACCATATGAGTTATTTTTTCAAAATATTTAGTAGGTACTAGACCTTCTTGAATGCAACTCACATCAGCGCCACTATCAATCATAGCAATGTTAGTTATAGAAAAAGTATTATCAATTAATATAGTACATTTAACATACCATTTATGAGATGTAACAATTTGCATCATTCCTAAAAACATATTTTGTTTCGGATCGATATTCAAAGTGTTGGCAAAAGTATTTTCTTCAGTAGTAGATTCATCAACCTTATTTTTTCCTTTGCTATAAGCAGACTCAATTTGAGTATGACGATGATCACAAATAATATGGTTTTGTTTAAGAAATTTAATTTCTTCCTTCAAATGTTCAATTTCTCCTTTTAAATCATCAAAAGAGGTATCACGAATAATCATGGTTTGTTTAGAAGAGAGTCTATTATGAACTTCAGACAAGGAGTAAGGAGCAGAATAATTAAACTCATCTTTAACCTTTTTATCGCTAGGAATACTAGTTGAAGAGCTAGTTTCACTAGCAGCCAATTGAATGATCTTTTCATGAAGAGTATTATCGGTAACTTCTTTTAGAAGTTCTATCACATTATCAGCAGTGATAGTGAACATATTCATATCTTCAAACTGAGATTGCAGCTTGTAAAATTCATCATGTTCGCAGTGACAAATATCACCATGACATTTGCAAGCATCATTCGAATCTTGATGAACCTTAGAAGGCTCAGGTTGCTCATCCTCTGTTGCATAACTTGCTTTAGAATCATCATAATCTGATTCGGAACCAGAAGTATATAGAAAACTATAAATCTTCTTTTGAATATCATCATCAAGTTCTAGAGTCTTAAGCTTTTCCAGCTTACAATTTGTAGCTATATGCCCAAATTTTCCACATTTATAACACTTAATCTTATCAAGATTTCTCCTTGACCTATTCCTGGTAAATCTATGAGATTTACGATGAGTCCTACGTTCATCTCTTTCTTCTCTAGTCCTTCTTCTAGATCTTCTTTTCTTATGATGAGATCTATGAGATTTTGATTTAGAAGTTTCTCGGTTGGTGCTTTTTGAAGCATTCGGTAAACCGAATTGAGTACAAAAATCTCCTAATTGAGACTTTTCTCTAAGCTTATCCATCTTAAGCTGTCTTGAGAGTTTTAACTCATTGCACAAATTTATGCCTTCTTGCGTACAAGCCCCAATAAGTTTTCCATAAGTAAAATCACTATAGGGAATAATTCCTTGAGGATTTCTAAGAGTCTTTTTTACTCTTTCTGCAAATAAAGAAGGCAAGCCATCAATAAATTTGGCTTTCCAGAATTCTAAACCATTTTCGGGAAGTTCCATGACCTGACTGAAATAAGTGTATTTATACCATCTAAACTCACCTAAATGTCTACATCTAAGACCATTTAGAAGAGATCTAATGGTTTCATATTGATTGGTAAATCTACCACTAAAATGTTCAAGAATAGTCAAAATAAGTGTATACACAGCGTCTTCTCTAATTTGAAGGGCAAAGCCTAAATTGTCATGACCTTCATTTGCTGCCCTAGCATTAATTACTGCTGTTCTAGCATCAGAGGGCATATAATTATCCCACCATCCTCTTAGTTGACCGGTAAATCCCGCAATAATCATCTTGCAGATGGTCCTGTCAGTGTTATTGACACTTTTGCAAATAATAGCATACATAAGCATCCTATGAACCATAATCGTCAACTGCCTATCAGTTAGCCCATCGAGATTCCATTCATAAATCTCACTTCCACTATAAGAAGTGTTAGTTTGATTCCAATCTCTTTCCTCTATTAAAACATCTTGAGGAGTAGGCCTGGGATAGTAATATGTTTGCATCAGAGCCTTGGAAAGTTCATGGTATATATATAATTGATGTGAAGAATTTCGGCATAGATATATTCTCTTTTATGGATCAAGAAGATATTAAAAGCACTCGACTAGAAGAGGTAGATATACCTCAAAACCTTGATTTGTTAAACAAATGGACAAGTCCGAAAGTTAATATAAAAACCATTTATGATTATGGTTGGTTTGATAAGATTTCTAATAAACAGTTGATTAAAACAACTGAACAATCCTTGGCGTTAAATTAGTCCGAACAAACTATTCGTTTATTAAATAAGCGTGATATTGAATTATATAAATCTCAATATAAATTTTTGCATATTGGCATGGTTCAAATTGTTTTTAAACCTCTAACTCTTAAAGGGTTACCAGAGACTTTCTTAGCTGCTCTACGAGATGCGAGGAATTTAAATTTTCGTCAATCCTTGATGGGTTCGATAGAATCTACGGTGGCTTATAGTCTAGTTTATTTTAATGCTCAGCCCAATTTACAGTTATCTTTGATTGATTCTAATATATTAGATGCTTTAACCTTGAATGTTAAAACGTATGGTTATAACTATACACCTGGATCTGAATTAATTTGCTTGTCGTATAGAATCTATTATAAATTACTTGCTACTTTGAATCCTAGATGTAAGTTATATGATACATCTGATCAAACTATTTTAGTAGAAACTAATTTTGTCAGATCTAAGGTCACTATTAGAAGACCTATAAAATGGGAAGAAATTAATTTTCCTACCACTTGGATTTTAGATTCTGTTATACCTTCTGAGCAAATGACCGATGCTGTCACTAATTCAGAATATTCTCATATTAGTCAAAATTCCGATGGAAAAATCTGTATGCAGTTTGATGAAAAAAGTATTCCTTATAGTAGACATTCTTTTGCTTCTGATAGAAGACTGGCTATTCAACATATTTCTCCGATAGAACCTTGTTATGGTCCAGCTAGAAATCGCGCTGCTTCATTACACACTTTATCAACAGTTATATCTGCAGAAAAAAGAAAAATAAAAATTGTTCCTCGGTTAAACATTGTTCAAACGAATGATAAAGCATCTGATATTTCTGATAAGGATATTCCTTCTGTATCCGAGATGTATTTTAATCTTAATGATACTTAATGATGAGTGAACATCAAATTGATTTTAGTCCAGGTTCACTGGCAAGAAAATATATTCAAAATGAATTTTTAAATGAAAAATGGAACTGGTTTAAAACTTGGTTTTTTGACACTTATAGTAAAGAAGATTTAAATAATATTTCTCAAGAGTTTTATGAAACTTGTGCATTACATAATCATATTATGTTTTTTGTGTCTTGGTTTATAACCACTTATTTGCCTTTATTCATCAACGTTCTTGAACGATCTTACAAAGATGAATCAGGTAATAATATTCAATCCATTTATCCTCCTCAAGCTCCGTTTATTTTACAAAATAATGCTGGTATTACTTTTACTGCTTTTCATAAATTTATTGATAATGATGTCGCCGCAGTAAGTATAAATGAAATTAATCGTCTTATTTCTCAAAATAATTATTTGGGTCTATATGTCAAAGTTATTGGTAAACATATTTGTTCTCTAGACAAAAAATTAGATAGTCTGTCTAATCTGATTGTTCAAATTGATAATAAGCTAAAATCTGGTAAACAAGTTTCGGAACAAGCTTCTTCGTCAAAACAACCTGATGTTCATATTCAAAGGCCTCCTGAGATTCAGGACTTTATTCTTAGACCTTTGCACGACCTTCAAAATCTTCTTGATAAAAAGTTTTCTCAATTTGGTGCAAGTGCGAAACCGATAAGTCTCGCTGGTGTTATAACCCGAGAAGTGCTGAAATTCAACACCAATACTACTACTACTACTACTGCTACTAGTACTAAAACTAATACTAATAATAATAATACTAATACTAATACTAATAATAATACTAATAATAATAATACTAATACTAATAATAATAATAATAATAATAATAATAATAGTAATAGATGTTAGGGTTAATTCAATATGGGCAATTTGGGAATTGTATAAAAGAATTAAGGGCAAAAAGGTAAGATACTTGGTCAACATAAAAGGGTTTTTAAGTTAAAAAAAAAAAAAAAGCTCCTCTCCCCTAGCTTTTAGCTTTTGGCTTAAAATAAGTCACTTTGATAATTTTCAAACACTCTAATAAGTCAAAAATTGACTTTTAAGTCAGTTTGATTAGTTTAAAAGCTCATCCAAACAGGCTCTAAACTGAATATACTAATATATCACTACTAATATATGTGTGAATAAGCACACAGGTAAAGGTCATGTCTAGCTTATTTATCATCAGCCGAAGAGTTCTTGATTTTCAATGCATGTGGGCCTGTTTTCCTCTCTATTTCACACCTTTTTCAATTTACCATGCATTTGTTTCAATCCCTTTTAATGAATATGGACCCCACCTCACCAATTCCTTTCCCTTCTCTCTTTTTCTGCCTCACAACTTCTTCTTTCACTTTCATTTTGTGGTAAATTAACATTTGAAAATGTCAATTATTCAATTTATAATTTATTCGTCTTACTTTTCTTTTTAATTTATCGTGTATTCAAAGATTACGTTTAAGATACTATAAATTATTAGAATTAATATTTTAAAGTATTTTATTACAAATTTGAAAATTACGTAATTTACACTATCAATTACAATAATTAATAATTTAAAATATTTTTACTATCTAATAAGAGCCTACAAACACACTATACGTTATATGTTCGAAAAATTCTATAAACCACAATAATTAACAACTTAAAATATTTTGTTATATATTTAAAATGACGTTAAAAGTACTATAAATCACAATAATTAACAACTTAAAATATGTTTTTTTTTGAAAATTTTTTGTTGACTCTTGAAATTCTATCGGTAACACATGAATTTGAATAGATGGAATAATATATATTATTGAAAGTTAACGTTACTATAAGTTATTTGAAAATGACGTTAATGTTTTTTATAAATTATAACAAATTAGCAATTAAAATATATTTGAAAAAACATACAAAATATTAGTTGATGAAGCAGCCACCACACCGTCGACATGTATGCTTTCTGAGATTAAAATTGAGTTTAAGGGTTATTTTGGTCATTTAAGGATTTTTCTTTAAACTTCAAGCTTTAATTGTGTTGTACTACTGGTTCTGTTGTGTAAACATTTCCATTATAGACAAAAAGATACCTCGTTTGTAGTTTATACCTTTTTTTACAAGTGGGCCCCATATTTGGCTAGCTGCAATGTATTTTCAGAAGGCATTTCGGAACATTAAAAAAGGCCATTTTGAAAAGAAACTATTTTAATTTAAATTACTGCATAGGTTTTTTTAAATGGTGAGACCAACTTTAATTATGTTCTTTAATTTTATGTTCAAAGCCTTAGGTTGTAGTTTTACTATTTTAAATATCAATAATATTTATGTAAATTTTGTAATTTTGAGTAAAAATTAACAATCGATAAAAAAAAATATCTTAATGATGGATATCAAATAGGTCTCTTCATATTTTATATAAAATTATTCAATTTAATATGATTTAAAATTTATTACTATAAATATTTTGTAAAACTAAAGCAAAATAAGACAACAAATATAAAAGATGAAGAATAGGGAGACAAGAGATGAGAGTTTTTCTTATTATTCCAAGTCTTCAAGTGTCTATAATATGAACCTTTGACATTAACATGAATATAATGGGGGAGGTTATGGAAGTGAAAGGTTACAAGAATAATGGTTATAAAGGTGGAGGTTATGGAGGTTATGGTTATCTTCATAATGGAGTAAAGTAATGGAGTAACTTCTTGATGTAGTGGACATCCACAATATATTATTTTATAACACTTCCCCTTGGATGTCCATAAATGATACGCCTCGTTAAAACTTTACTAGGAGAAAACCTCGTGGGAAAAAATCCTAGTGGAGGAAAACGAGTACACATATCTTTTAATACGCTTTAAATGTTGCCTTGTTAAAAACCTTACCAGGAAAATCCAATTGGGATAAAACCATCGTGAAGGAAAAGAGTACAATGCGTATTTTTCTCCCCCTGATAAAAACTTTACTTGATATCTTGGAAGCAAAGCATTACAATCTTGTATCACAACTTCTCAAATATTGATGTTGACAATCTTTAGTGAATAAGTTTACAAGAATGGATCTTTGAATGTCTATCTCACCATTTTGTTGAAGATCATGCGTGAAAAAGACTTTTGGTGAAATATACTTTGTCCGATCTGCTTTGATTGTATCCTCACTTCAATTGAGCTATATATCATTTTCGTATATAGTGGCTGGAATATCCTTTTCAAAAGAAAAACACATATTTTATGAATATGATAGGTCATGATTCCAAACAAACACACTCCCGACTTAATTCACAGATCAATATTATTTCTGCATGATTTGAGAAGTGGTTACTAATGTGATTCTTTGAATTTCCAAGATATTGTTGTGTTTCCATATGTAAATATTAGTCCATTTGCGATCGAGCTTTATGCAGATCAAATAAATATTCTGCATCTACATAATCAAATCATTTTTGACTCTGGATTGATCATTTCAATTTTATTGACGCTCGTCTTTTCATCTGAAAGAATATTACACATCTTATGTGTTGAGTCACTTGCTTTGTTACTTGTCATAACTTGAATGATACTATGACAATATTTTCACATAACTTTCGTTATATATATCAAATAATCTTCTAGCATTTGCATAACCAACAATCTGTAAGTGCACCAATTGCACTAATACATGACATTTTAAATCAGTTTCATGAGATCAAAAAGGTTCTTTCTCTGTGTTAAGCAGTCTCAAAACCATTGGGTACTCAATGGAATTGCTTTAAGACCTTTTAAATCCTTCAAGGATTTCATATAACCTTCATCGTCTAGTTAGACATAATAATCATTCATTATGCATATTCAAGTATTTCATCTATTGCCAAACTGAAACAAGTCTCATTGCATCCACCACTGGAGAATATACCTCCATTTAATAATGTAAAAAAAAAAGTGAAAATTCTTTATGCCCCGAGGCACAAACCGCACATTATATCATATGGTTATATTTTCTCACAATGATTCATTTGTATCACACTGACATTATATTTTGATCCATGAACTATAAGATCAAAAAATCACTTTTCTAAGTGAAATAAAATATACTTGAATAGTGCCAATAATTTATCTGTCCACACTATATGACAGATTTGAATTTAAGATCCTTGTAATCATTTATAGCATTGAGTGCTACTTCATATCAAAGATACCGTCAACAGTCATTTTGATATTGATTCCAATACGACATAACTTATCGAGATCTCTTCATTTTTCATAATTTTCAGGTACCTGAACCTTTGTCAAGGTTTTATGAAGTGTTATGTCATAATGCTCTTTCAAAGCACTTACCTCATTATCATGACCATTTTGATAATTTGCTCCTCTCCTTCCTCAAGAAGTTTGACGTTTGGAATCGATTGGCCTATCACACTTCTGGCGTACCATATAAACTCTGTCCTTTCAGGACTATTTATTGGAGCATTTGCAGCTTAATTAAAATATTGGGTCAGCAAATACATCTGACAAATTATTTGCAACATTTTGCAAATGAATTATCTCTTGAACTTCAAGTTCATTTTTTTTAACGAGGATCTAGATAATTCAACCCACACATAATTTTCAGCTGCTAAACATATCTCCCCCTAATGTTAGGAAATCTAACATTTATCACCAACCTCATTTGGGGATCCATCTTTGTGCGTGGTGGAGCAATAAACTCATATGTGCACGCATCAAATTTTTAGATGGAAATTATTTGGTTCCTTACCCTAAACCAATTGTGATGGGAGAACCTTGTTGGCTTGATGCATACATGTTAAATAAACTCATCTCATACCAAATTTTATTTGAGAGATTTGTTCTCATAATCAATGGACTAGCTATAATTGGAGGCAAACAATTTCAGCTAAACCAACCAGTATTATCAACATAATTTTATAGTTTGAAACTTTGCTCTTAATTTAACAATTTGAGCAAACAACCTTACAAAAACCAATTTGTAAGTTGATACAAATGCACATGCGGCCATGCCATAGATGCATCTATTAAATTATAATAGTAAGCGTTCCACATGACAGGTGAACGGGCCCATATTCACATTTTTATATGTTCCAAATAATTTCAAGGGATACAATCTCAACCTTAGCTGGTACAATGATCATTTTTATCATGAGAACAAGCAACACATGAGAATTCTTGAAGAATCTTTTATTTCTTCAACATATAACCACATGAATTCTCAATTCTTTTCCATCACATTTGATTCGAAATGGTCAAACGGTTATGCCAACTGATATTTATTCTAGTAAACTTCTAGTTTACTTTTGCATGTGATTCCATCATCATGCCTATTTTTGTATACAACAAACAAGAGAAAAACAAGAGAAAGGTGGGTAACCTTTTATGTAAATATTCATAACACACTTTGATTGTAGTAATCTAAAGATATATGATCTTTCAATAATTTACAGTCTCAATAAAATAATTATTTTCAATTCCTCCGAAACTTAAAAAGTTTCTTTTGAGACTTACTACAACCTCAATATTATGAACTATTTTCATTTCTGAATAGTAATAAATTAGTTCTTTCGAAACTCTTAATTAAGTTTGTGTACTGCCACAAATTTCACAACATCATTCTTATGGTGACCATCTCCTTAAAGGAGGTCAGACTTATTTCTTGACAACCAATGACAAAATTGTGTTGCCACACAATAATATTTATTTTGATCATGGCCACAACCTTTATAGGAAAGAATTATTTCTTTCTTTTGTCCTTCAATAGGTCATAATTTAACATACCACAATATTTGTGCAGTACTTAAAGTATATGACTAAATGATCATTTATGCCAAAATATTTCTTTTCAATCTCTCAAACCTCCCGTAGAGGTGAGATGTGACATTTATCCAACAATACATGAACATGTTCTTATCCATAAGAACACAAGTCACATTTTCTTTAAGAAATGGACCATAACCATTTGAACATGCTCCATAAGTTTTTATTAGAAACTCATTGTCATGCTTTCGCATTATCAAGTTTATGTGACTCACCTCAACATTACTTTAAGAGGTCAAATGTACCAAATGTACTACCACTTTGTATTCCTTAATTTTGATGGAGAATTTACAAAACTTTTCAAATTGGGTTGCACCAACAACAATGTGGCCAATAACTTTTCATACTACTTTAATGGACAAATTGCCTTCACATTTGAAGGGCCATCTTAAGAACCCATAATGTTCTTCCTTTTAATTATCACAATGATGACCATTAACATTTTACCACACCCATATTCATACATTCAACCACTTGTCATTTTTCAGACATATTATGCATTGCTACCACATTCACATAAGAGAATGGAGAAAATTAATTGGGCAAATTTTATGACTTTCAATCAAAAGTATACAACTTTATGTTAGTCATCATCATATCATCACTATAGTGCATTAGGACTTAAACCCAATGTCTTACCCATATCAAAACGTCTTTGATCATAAATCAATGGGACTTGAACCCAACTTCTTAATATCATGGTGCACCGAGACTTTAACTCGATGTCTTACCCGCTTGGTGTGGTGAAACTTGAATTCACCGTCTTACCCTCAATCAATGTCATAATAAGCCAAATATAATAGGCCTCACCATTGTGCGTTTAAAAATATTGCCACTTTGTGATTAACGTGCACAAATAAATATAGAACAAAAGAAACACAATTAAAAATATTCTCAACAAAGTATGTACTAATATATTAAACTTGCAAAACAAAGTGTTACATATATCATTATATTATATTATGTTTGGTTCACAATAATTTAGTGTCACGACCCGATTTATCAAGTCATGATGGCACCTACTATAACCCACCAGCAAGTAAGCCAACCCGTAACCCGGAACAACAAGTAATGGGTCTGAGGGTAGAAATTAAACAAGAATAGGAAAATAACAATATAAACAAATAAAGATCCCTCCCAGAACCTGGAAGTCACCAGTACAGAGCTACTACAAAATGAGTACAAGTCCCAAAACTGGACAACAGAGACTAGACTGTCTCGAAAGGAAAAAGACAAGTCTATATATACAGATGGAGACTGAGATAGTACAAAACGCCGTGTGCTCACCCCCGTCTCCGGATAAGTCTACTCCAAGCTCGATCAACGCTGACTACTAGTGCTCGGACCTGCATCACAAAATAGATGCAGAGCGTAGCATGAGTACCAAAACAACAGGTACCCAGTAGGCATCATCGGCCGACTGAGCAAGATAAGCAAAAGTAAACTGAAATGCAAATAAAGGGTCACATCAAGTGCAAAGAGTAGTAAATGGGGGGTATGTACACGAGCGTACAGGCAACAAAGACAAGCAATCTAACTAACTCCGCCGGGCTCCCATAAACCCGACGGGTACGCTCGTGCACAATAAAAGAAACCACCTGCACGGACCCCCATAAGCCCGGCAGATGGACTGACAGTTGAAGTAAAATAATGGAGCTAGAAGGTCTATCACAATATTACCAATTTCCGGACTTGTAACTGAACCATTCCCAATCATATTCCAAGATCTCATTACGTCCCGGACTTTAACCGGAATCTCTCCAACCTCCAAAACCTCAACCTACAGATGAGAGTAATCAAGACTAAACTGAAGCTTTAGTGAGGAATTGGGAATACACCACGTGCAAGCTGGACCACGGACTCGAACCGGGTACTATAGCTAATGAGTCAACCTATATGGGCTGGACCACGGACTCGAACCGGGTGCTGTAGCCAAAGGTCGGGCACGGGTGGGCTGGACCACGGACTCGAACCGGGTGCTGTAGCTGAAATCAGATCACAGGTAAGCTGGACCACGGACTCGAACCGGGTACTGTAGCTAAGCCTGGACATAAGTGAGCTGGACCACGGACTCTAACCGGGTGCTGTAGCTAAAACCAGATCACAGGTAAGCTGGACCACGGACTCGAACCGGGTACTGTAGCTAAGCCTGGACATAAATGAGCTGGACCACGGACTCTAACCGGGTACTGTAGCTGAAACCAGATCACAGGTAAGCTGGACCACGGACTCGAACCGGGTACTGTAGCTAAGCCTGGACATAAATGAGCTGGACCACGGACTCTAACCGGGTACTGTAGCTGAAACCAGATCACAGGTAAGCTGGACCACGGACTCGAACCGGGTACTGTAGCTAAGCCTGGACATAAATGAGCTGGACCACGGACTCTAACCGGGTACTGTAGCTGAAACCAGATCACAGGTAAGCTGGACCACGGACTCGAACCGGGTACTGTAGCTAAGCCTGGACATAAATGAGCTGGACCACGGACTCTAACCGGGTACTGTAGCTGAAACCAGATCACAGGTAAGCTGGACCACGGACTCGAACCGGGTACTGTAGCTAAGCCTGGACATAAATGAGCTGGACCACGGACTCTAACCGGGTACTGTAGCTGAAACCAGATCACAGGTAAGCTGGACCACGGACTCGAACCGGGTACTGTAGCTAAGCCTGGACATAAATGAGCTGGACCACGGACTCTAACCGGGTACTGTAGCTGAAACCAGATCACAGGTAAGCTGGACCACGGACTCGAACCGGGTACTGTAGCTAAGCCTGGACATAAATGAGCTGGACCACGGACTCTAACCGGGTACTGTAGCTGAAACCAGATCACAGGTAAGCTGGACCACGGACTCGAACCGGGTACTGTAGCTAAACCTGGAATAAGTAAGCTGGACCACGGACTCTAACCGGGTACTGTAGCTAAGAATCAATATCCAACCATCCGTCGCGGGAAATATCACCAAACCGATTACCATAAATAATCCTTTTAGTCCGACCCTCATATACCCCAAATCGCCGAGGAAGTATCCAATAATGAGTAAGCTAGACCACGGACTTTAACCGGGTATTTGTAGCCGATATAAAAGCAGGGCATTATGGATACAAGGTCATAAGCTGAGTTACCGACTATCAGACTCAAGTCTGCTATATCAGTCTACAAGGAGCTAACCGTCCGAAACGACGTCGGAAAAAGTTCTACTGCCCAACGACATCCGAAATCTCGCAAGTCTATGGCAACACTAGTCTAAGCCTAGACTAAGGCCAAACATACTTCAAATCAATATTATCATATACACCACCAGATATGGCTATTCAATAATATCAAGAGACATGCTGTCATAATCCAACACTTTCCCGAAATAAGGTCTAAGGCAGGAATTATAGAAATTTAGCATGCTCGACACCCGAACCCCTCCATACTCAAGCAAATCAATAAACAATTGCCTAAACATGCTCAATCTCACGAGAGAAAACCATAGCCTACCTGAAAGCCGATCACGCGTGCTCCAACTCACGGTACCGGATCTTTTCCTCTCCGAACGGTCTCCAAATGCTTCCCCACTAACAAAAGGTTAATCACCTCGTCATTACGAATATATTGACACTAAAATTATATTTTTCGGAGACGGACCCAAAATCGGGTCTAAAACGGGATTGTGGGGCCCACACTTAGAATCTCAAAATCGAATCCGTGGAAACGTCCCAACTACCTTACTAAACTAATATCCCAAAATTTTAGCACAAACAGATGCCCACAACACCGCAAATCAGCCACAATAATTAAAAAGGACAGCCCTTTCATCATCAATTTCCGGAAAAACGAGACCCTTTCAACCCAAACAGATTATACCACGACGATCCTTGCGAAAAACTCTACAAGTTAGCCACAAGAATGACTCAAAACGGACTTACGATGATCAAGATCTCACATTTCAAAAATTCAACAACAAAACATCCGAAAATCACACTGGCAGTGGCTAAAAATTGATTTCTTACCTCAACGAAGCCTCCCCTCGCGTTTTCGAGATCACCGCTAGATTCCCCTCGAAATTCTCTTGAAGTTTGCCTTTTGAATCACTTAATTTGGATTAAAAATGAAGGAGCAATCTCAATTTGAAGTTGAACAAAAATTTGGACGAAATTCGTTCTTAAAAATCTGGAAATTTCCACCTCTGCCACGTGTCGTCACGTGGCTCTGCCACGTCACCGCCGCGTCAAAATTTTACAACCCTCCAAACTTAAATTTCGATGTTTCGGACTCGTTCGGAGTCGGAAAAATACAAACCTTATATGGAATCTGATTGGAAATGATATTTCGGACTCAATGGTGAAGGCGGAATTTCCATTTGGAGCTCGCTTCGACGAAAAGTGGGTCCCACACCCAGTATCATTTGAGCCAGATTCCACAATTGCTATCTAAAGTCTCGGGAAGTGAACAAAGGGTCGTTCTAGACCAAAATCGATCTTCCGAAGCTAACCTAGCTGTCAGAATTTTCATCTGAGCACGTCTTCCAAGAAGGTTGACCAAAGTCAACTTTTCAAGTTATAAAAATCTCCAAAACAGGAGAACGGGCCTAAAACCCAAACGAACGACCAGGCGACCGAACAGTCAGTGCCAGCAAGTCATAAATGACTTGGGGTCGCTACAGGAACGCTCTAAACGATGAAATGAATTCTTTAATTTAAAAATGACCTGGAGGGTCATTACAATATCCACTACTAAAAGAACTTTCGTCCGCGAAAGTAAGAGTCAAGAAGTACCTGAATGCTCAAATAAGTCGGGGAACTGTGCCCGCATCTCATGCTCGATCTCCCAGGTAGCCTCCTCAACTGGACGATGTCTCCAACGGACCTTAACAACAGGAATGGCTCTCGAGCGCAATCTCCTCACATCTCTGGATAGAATGGCAACTGGCTCCTCTACGAATGTCAAACGATCATCCAACTCGACTGCATCATACTGGAGCACATGGGACTCATCAGGAACATACCGCCGCAACATCGAAACATGAAACACTGGGTGGATGGCTGAAAATACTGGAGGTAGGGCCAACTCATAAGCAACCTCTCCAACTGTCCGGAGTATCTCAAATGGCCCAATGTACCTGGGGCTAAGCTTGCCCCGCCTCCCAAACCTCATCACGCCCTTCATGGGCGACACACGGAGGAATACCCGATCACCAACAGAGAATCTCAAAGGTCGACGCCTCTGATCCGCATAACTCTGGTGCCTACTCTGAGCCGTCCTGAGCCTATCCTGAATCACCCTCACCTGATCCAGGGCCTCCTGAAGCAAATCTGTACCACGCGGCCTAGGCTCTGTAGACTCAAACCAACCCACTGGAGAGCGACAACGCCTACCATATAAGGCCTCAAACGGGGCCATCTGAATACTAGAGTGGTAGCTGTTATTGTACGCAAACTCCGCCAAAGGCAAGAACTGGTCCCACTGACCTCCAAAATCCATAACACAAGCCCGCAACATATCCTCAAGGACCTGAATAGTACGCTCTGACTGACCATCCGTCTGTGGGTGAAATGCTGTGCTAAGGTGGACACGGGTTCCCAACTCTTCCTGAAAAGCCCTCCAAAAGCTGGAAGTGAACTGTGAACCTCGGTCTGAAATGATAGCAACAGGCACACCATGAAGACGAACTACCTCCCGAATATAGATACGAGCTAACCTCTCAGCACTGAAGGTAGTATGAACAGGAAGGAAGTGTGCTGACTTGGTCAATCGATCCACGATGACCCAAATGCTGTCAACACCTCTAGAAGTCCGAGGCAACCCCACAACGAAGTCCATAGTGATACGCTCCCACTTCCACTCCGGAATGGGTAATCTCTGAAACACACCACCAGGCCTCAAATGCTCGGCCTTTACCTGCTGGCAACACAAGCAACGGGAAACAAAGTCAGCAATATCTCTCCTCATGCCACTCCACCAGTAATGCTGCCTCAAATCGCGATACATCTTCGCTGTGCCTGGATGGATAGAGTATCTAGACTCATGGGCCTCAGAAAGTATCAACTGTATCAAATCTCCAACTCTCGGAACACAGATGCGGCCGGCAAATTTCAACACTCCATCAGGATCTAAGGTAGCCTGACCACCATCACCCGCTAACACTCGATCTCTAAGGGCCACCAAAGTATCATCCTCAAACTGGCAACCACGGATCCTATCAAGCAAAGAAGACTGAACTCCCATAAAGGCCAAGACGCATCTAGAATCTGAGATATCCAACCGAACCATGCTATTAGCTAAGGACTGAATGTCCAAAGCTAAGGGTCTCTCCTCAACAGATAAGAAGGCTAGACTACCCATACTCACTGCCTTCCGGCTCAAGGCGTCCGCTACCACATTCGCCTTGCCCGGATGATAGAGAATAGAGAGGTCGTAGTCCTTTAGGAGCTCAATCCAACGACGCTGCCTCGAATTAAGGTCCCTCTGACTCATGATGTACTGAAGACTCCTGTGATCGGTATAGATCTCACATCGAACTCCATACAAGTAGTGCCTCCAAATCTTAAGTGCGAAAACTACCGCCGCCAACTCTAAGTCATGGGTGGGGTAGTTGCGCTCATGAATCTTAAGCTGCCTCGACGCATAAGCAATAACCCGGCCCTGCTGCATCAATACACAACCCAAACCAACGCCGGATGCGTCACAATATACCGTGAAGCCCTCGCCCTCAACTGGAAGAGTCAATATAGGAGCGGTGGTCAATAACTCCTTGAGCCTCAAAAAGCTCGCCTCACACTCCTCTGACCAAACAAAAGGAACATCAACACGAGTCAATCGAGTCAACGGGGCTGCAATAGTAGAAAAGCCCTCAACAAAGCGTCTGTAATAGCCTGCTAGTCCGACGAAGCTCCGAATCTCAGTAACTGAAGTGGGCCTGTGCCAATCACGAATAGCCTCAATCTTCGCCGGATCAACCCTAATACCCTCCTTGGACACCACGTGCCCCAAGAAGGCTACAGACTCAAGCCAAAACTCGCACTTTGAGAACTTGGCATAAAGCCGCTGATCTCTCAAAGTCTGGAGCACTATCCTCAAATGCTGCTCATGCTCACTCCGGCTCCGCGAGTATACTAGTATGTCATCAATGAAGACTATGACGAAGGAATCAAGATAAGGCCTGAACACACGCGTCATCAAGTCCATAAAGGCAGCAGGGGCATTAGTCAACCCAAACGACATCACCAAGAACTCATAATGGCCATAACGAGTCCTAAATGCGGTCTTAGGGATGTCCGCTGCCCTAATCCTCAACTGGTGGTAACCGGACCTCAAATCAATCTTAGAGAACACTGAAGCTCCCTGTAGCTGGTCAAATAGGTCATCGATCCTAGGCAGAGGATATCGATTCTTCACTGTCACCTTGTTCAGCTGCCTGTAGTCAATACACAATCGCATAGTACCGTCCTTCTTCTTCACGAAGAGGACTGGGGCACCCCAAGGCGATACACTAGGCCTAATGAATCCCTTACCCAAGAGATCCTGAAGCTGAACACTGAGCTCCTTGAGCTCTGCAGGAGCCATCCGATATGGCGGAATAGAAATAGGGCGAGTACCTGGCTCAAGCTCAATCGGAAAGTCGACATCACGCTCTGGGGGTAGGCCAGGTAGATCAGTAGGAAACACATCTATGAAGTCACGAACAACAGGAACTGACTCAACCGGAGGAACCTCCTTACTCACATCACGTACATAGGCCAAATATGATAAGCATCCGCTAGCCACTAGCCTCCTAGCACGAATAAAAGAAATAACCCCAACTGGTGTGCTACCACGAGATCCCTGCCACACCACCGGAGGAATACCGGGAATGGCTAAGGTAACGGTCTTAGAAAAGCAATCTAAAACAGCGCGATAAGGGGATAACCAATCCATGCCCAGAATCACATCAAAATCAACCATGTCAAGCAATATAAGGTCAGCCCGGGTGTCACACCCCTGGATAGTAACTAAGCAAGATCGAAATACCTGATCCACTACTAAAGACTCACCCACGGGGGTCGACACACGCAACGGCGCTACCAGAGGCTCAGACATCAAACTCAATCGAGAGGCATAGTAGACAGAAACATACGAAAAAGTAGAGCCTGGATCAAATAAAGCCAAGGCGGGCTGCTGGCATAATAACACTGTACCTGTGATCACATCGTCCGAGGTCTCAGCATCTGCTCTAGCTGGAGCTGCATAAAAGTGGGCCTGGACTCCCCTACCCTGTGCATCGACTCTGCCCCCTAATCTGCCTCCTCGGGGACCACCCCGTATACCCTGGTGACCACCCCTACGGTCCTGTCCCTGGCCTCTGCCTCTAGCTGGAGGTGCTGGCGCATGCCTAGCTGCCTGTGGAGCGGGTAAGGCTAACCTGCGATGGGGACACTCGCGGGCCCAATGATCTAACCCCCCACATTCATAACACCCCTGGAACTGTCGACTGAGAGCTGGAGGTCGGCTACCCCGGCCAGAAGAACCCATCTGTGAACTATCTCGGCCCCGACTAGGACCGGCACTAAAACCAATATGGCGGTGCTGATCACCCTCTGATGCCTGGAGAGCAGCCTGGAAGGGGCTACTAGACTGACCCGACTGAAACCTCTGCTGGGATCTATCATAAGACCCTCGGGGTCTGAAACGGCGCCTATCATAGCTATCCTCCTGTCTAGGTCTCTTGCCGCTGCCCCCTTGGGCCTCGCGACGGAGCTGCTCGATAGTGCGGGCATGGTCCACTACATCTAGAAATGAGCGGCCCGCTGAGACTAAAGACTGAGTCTCAATCCGCAACTGTAGTCTCAAACCCCGAACAAAACAACGAACCCTCTCCTCCTCAGTAGGTAATATCATGGCGGCATGCCTGGAGAGCTCGTGGAATCGGGCCTCATACTCTGATACTGTCATGGAGCCCTGCTCTAACCGAGCAAACTGATCTCTGAGCTGATCTCTGATGCTCCTGGGAATAAATCGGGCCAAGAAGGCCTCTGAAAACTCAGTCCATGTGACCGGTGGAGACCCAGCTGGCCTGGTCTCTAAGTATGTACGCCACCACTGCCTGGCGGGACCGTCTAACTGGTAAGCGGTGAAGTCTGCCCCTCTCGACTCCACTAAACCCAAAGTCTGTAGCCGCTCGCGGCAAGTAACTAGAAACTCGTGGGCATCCTCCCCCACTGCCCCAGAAAACCTCGGCGGTGATAGTCTAAGGAACACACCGAGCATCTTCTGCTCCCGTAGTGGCATGACGCTCTCCAAATCGTCAGGCTGGACAATCGGTGCCGCTGGTGTAGGCTGGCCCTGCGGTACTGGAACAACTGGAGCTGGGGCCTGCTGCATACCCCCAATGGCAGCTAGTATCTGTACGAGCATCGCCTGTATATCTGGAGCTGCCACAGGCTCGGGCGGTGGCTGGGCTGATCCCGGACCCATCGGCTGCTGCGGTGCTGGAGCTGCTGGTGGCTCTATCACCGGCTCTGGAGTTTGCTCTCGGTCCTGGGCTGGTGCTGTAGCTCTGGCACGACCTCGAGGTCGGCCTCTACCCCTAGCTGGGGCCCTACCACGCGTGCGAGCCATCCCTATAAAAGAGTGGTACAAGTAAAATTTTCAGAAATCGATAAGACACACAATGCACGACAGTGATACAAAAGCAGCACGTTCCTAAAGACATCCTGTAGCCTCCCGAAGATAAGTAACGGACGTCTCCGTACCGATCTGCAGGACTCTACTAGACGTTAGCTCTGTACAAGTGAGACCGACGAACCTGGGGCTCTGATACCAATTTGTCACGACCCGATTTATCAAGTCATGATGGCACCTACTATAACCCACCAGTAGGTAAGCCAACCCGTAACCCGGAACAACAAGTAATGGGTCTGAGGGTAGAAATCAAACAAGAGTAGGCAAATAACAATATAAACAGGCGGACGCAAACCAAAAACTTATATACAAATAAAGATCCCTCCCAGAACCTGGAAGTCACTAGTACAGAGCTACTACAAAATGAGTACAAGTCCCAAAACTGGACAACAGAGACTGGACTGTCTCGAAGGGAAGAAGACAAGTCTATATATACAGATGGAGACCGAAATAGTACAGAACGCCGTGTGCTCACCCCCGTCTCCAGATAAGTCTACTCCAAGCTCGATCAACGCTGGCTACTAGTGCTCGGACCTGCATCACAAAATAGATGCAGAGCGTAGCATGAGTACCAAAACAACAGGTACCCAGTAGGCATCATCGGCCGACTGAGCAAGATAAGCAAAAGTAAACTGAAATGCAAATAAAGGGTCACATCAAGTGCAAAGAGTAGTAAATGGGGGGTATGTACACGAGCGTACAGGCAACAAAGACAAGCAATCTAACTAACTCCGCCGGGCTCCCATAAACCCGACGGGTACGCTCGTGCACAATAAAAGAAACCACCTGCACGGACCCCCATAAGCCCGGCAGATGGACTGACAGTTGAAGTAAAATAATGGAGCTAGAAGGTCTATCACAATATTACCAATTTCCGGACTTGTAACTGAACCATTCCCAATCATATTCCAAGATCTCATTACGTCCCGGACTTTAACCGGAATCTCTCCAACCTCCAAAACCTCAACCTACAGATGAGAGTAATCAAGACTAAACTGAAGCTTTAGTGAGGAATTGGGAATACACCACGTGCAAGCTGGACCACGGACTCGAACCGGGTACTATAGCTAATGAGTCAACCTATATGGGCTGGACCACGGACTCGAACCGGGTGCTGTAGCCAAAGGTCGGGCACGGGTGGGCTGGACCACGGACTCGAACCGGGTGCTGTAGCTGAAATCAGATCACAGGTAAGCTGGACCACGGACTCGAACCGGGTACTGTAGCTAAGCCTGGACATAAGTGAGCTGGACCACGGACTCTAACCGGGTGCTGTAGCTAAAACCAGATCACAGGTAAGCTGGACCACGGACTCGAACCGGGTACTGTAGCTAAGCCTGGACATAAATGAGCTGGACCACGGACTCTAACCGGGTACTGTAGCTGAAACCAGATCACAGGTAAGCTGGACCACGGACTCGAACCGGGTACTGTAGCTAAGCCTGGACATAAATGAGCTGGACCACGGACTCTAACCGGGTACTGTAGCTGAAACCAGATCACAGGTAAGCTGGACCACGGACTCGAACCGGGTACTGTAGCTAAGCCTGGACATAAATGAGCTGGACCACGGACTCTAACCGGGTACTGTAGCTGAAACCAGATCACAGGTAAGCTGGACCACGGACTCGAACCGGGTACTGTAGCTAAGCCTGGACATAAATGAGCTGGACCACGGACTCTAACCGGGTACTGTAGCTGAAACCAGATCACAGGTAAGCTGGACCACGGACTCGAACCGGGTACTGTAGCTAAGCCTGGACATAAATGAGCTGGACCACGGACTCTAACCGGGTACTGTAGCTGAAACCAGATCACAGGTAAGCTGGACCACGGACTCGAACCGGGTACTGTAGCTAAGCCTGGACATAAATGAGCTGGACCACGGACTCTAACCGGGTACTGTAGCTGAAACCAGATCACAGGTAAGCTGGACCACGGACTCGAACCGGGTACTGTAGCTAAGCCTGGACATAAATGAGCTGGACCACGGACTCTAACCGGGTACTGTAGCTGAAACCAGATCACAGGTAAGCTGGACCACGGACTCGAACCGGGTACTGTAGCTAAACCTGGAATAAGTAAGCTGGACCACGGACTCTAACCGGGTACTGTAGCTAAGAATCAATATCCAACCATCCGTCGCGGGAAATATCACCAAACCGATTACCATAAATAATCCTTTTAGTCCGACCCTCATATACCCCAAATCGCCGAGGAAGTATCCAATAATGAGTAAGCTAGACCACGGACTTTAACCGGGTATTTGTAGCCGATATAAAAGCAGGGCATTATGGATACAAGGTCATAAGCTGAGTTACCGACTATCAGACTCAAGTCTGCTATATCAGTCTACAAGGAGCTAACCGTCCGAAACGACGTCGGAAAAAGTTCTACTGCCCAACGACATCCGAAATCTCGCAAGTCTATGGCAACACTAGTCTAAGCCTAGACTAAGGCCAAACATACTTCAAATCAATATTATCATATACACCACCAGATATGGCTATTCAATAATATCAAGAGACATGCTGTCATAATCCAACACTTTCCCGAAATAAGGTCTAAGGCAGGAATTATAGAAATTTAGCATGCTCGACACCCGAACCCCTCCATACTCAAGCAAATCAATAAACAATTGCCTAAACATGCTCAATCTCACGAGAGAAAACCATAGCCTACCTGAAAGCCGATCACGCGTGCTCCAACTCACGGTACCGGATCTTTTCCTCTCCGAACGGTCTCCAAATGCTTCCCCACTAACAAAAGGTTAATCACCTCGTCATTACGAATATATTGACACTAAAATTATATTTTTCGGAGACGGACCCAAAATCGGGTCTAAAACGGGATTGTGGGGCCCACACTTAGAATCTCAAAATCGAATCCGTGGAAACGTCCCAACTACCTTACTAAACTAATATCCCAAAATTTTAGCACAAACAGATGCCTACAACACCGCAAATCAGCCACAATAATTAAAAAGGGCAGCCCCTTGATCACCAATTTTCGGAAAAACGAGACCCTTTCAACCCAAACAGATTATACCACGACGATCCTTGCGAAAAACTCTACAAGTTAGCCCCAAGAATGACTTAAAACGGACTTACGATGATCAAGATCTCACATTTCAAAATTCAATAACAAAACCATCCGGAAATCACACTGGCAGTGGCTAAAATTGATTTCTTACCTCAAACGAAGCCTCCCCTCGCGTTTCCGAGATCACCGCTAGATTCCCCTCGAAATTCTCTTAAAGTTTGCCTTTTGAATCACTTAATTTGGACTCAAAATGAAGGATTAATCTCAAGTTGAAGTTGGATGAAAAATATGGACAAAATTCGTTTTTAATTCTGGAAATTTCCAGATTTCACTCCTCTGCCACGTGTCGTCACGTGGCTCTGCCACGTCACCGCCGCGTCAAAAATTCTACAACCCTTCAAACTTAAATTTCGATGTTTCGGACTCGTTCGGAGTCGGAAAAATACAAACCTTATATGGAATCTGATTGGAAACGATATTTCGTACTCAACGGTGAAGGCGGAATTTCCATTTGGAGCTCGCTTCGATGAAAAGTGGGTCCCACACCCAATATCGTTTTGAACCAGATTCCACAATTGCCATCTAAAGCCTCGGGAAGTGAACAAAAGGGTCGTTCTAGACCAAAATCAATATTCGGAAGCTAACCTAGCTGTCAGAATTTTCATCTGAGCACGACTTCCAAGAAGGTTGACCAAAGTCAACTTTTCAAGTCATTACATTTAGCTAGTGAGTTACCGTTATAAATCAAAGAATTAATTGGACATTAAGAAAATAATAACTTCAATTACACTAAAATAAAACTCCTCACTGCCATCACCCCTTTTTCAATTTCCATGTGAACCCAAAATACTTCACAGACAAAATAAAATAAATTAAAAGCGTATGTAATAACCAAAACAGTGAGCATAATCATAAATAAAATATAAAATAAGTTTCACATAAAAAAGAAAATATATATAGTCATAGGTGAAAAAAAAATGTGCAGTAACAATTATATTAATCATTCACCTTGTTCACAAGTAGAATATAAAATAGATTCCACAATAATTTACCTTGTTCCCAAGAGAAAAATAAACACAATTATTTTACCTTCTTTTATTTACTTTGCTTCAATCCTGCAATGGTAAAACATTCGTGTTGCTAACGTTTTGTAAAACTAAAGCAAAATAAGACAAGAAATATAGAAGATGAAAGCAATAGAATAGGGAGACAAAAGATGAGAGTTTTTCTTATTATTCCAAGTCTTCAAGTGTCTATAATATGAACCCTTATGCCTCTATTTATAGTGTAACATAGAGGCATACAAAAGGTTAGTCATAAACATGGCATTAACATGAATATAATGGAGGAGGTTATGGAAGTGAAAGGTCACAAGAATAATGGTTATAAAGGTGGAGGTTATGGAGGTTATGATTATCTTCATAATGGAGTAAAGTAATGGAGTAACTTCTTGATGTAGTGGACATCCACAATATATTATTTTATAACAAAATAACATTTATTGAGTATTTATTTTACATTTAATGAGATTATTTCAAATTGTTTAACTAACACCGCTTAAATAAATAAATTTATGAATAAATATTTGATCCGTGCATACAAAATTAAAATTACTTAATAAAAATTACTTGAAATGATCAAAGTTAATACTTATATTTATCATGTATTCATTTTAGAGTTAACATGAACGTTTACTACCATATACATATATATAATTTATTCAAATTTAAAAGTTAAAACTATTTATTTAACATCAATTAAAAATTAACTTTTAAATAAATATTGGGAAGCACGGGCTCTTCATCACTAGTAAATATATAAGGTGCATATTGCTGTAAATTGCGAATTGCAAAATAATTTAAGTTGAAGGAATAAGCTACCACATGGCAGTCTCTCAACGCACTGGCCAATTGATGCATGGTGGTGCAGAATCAAAAATTTGAGGCCGTTTTTAACTCACGCGAACAGCTCACGCGGCAGAAAAAAAGGAATCAAATTCCTTTTGATTTTGGATTCCTAATTTAATTTGGATTCAATTATTTTATTTAGGGTTTTTTATATCTATAAATAGTCCATAGAAGTAATTGTTTTTGGAGGAGATCAATTGATAGGAGATACTTTTTAGGGTTCTTTTCTTCTTCTTCTTATTAGGTTAGCCACTATTGTTTAACTTTAGTTCTTGGTGTTTTCTTGGGAATTAACTTTCAAACATTAGCAATTTGATTTCCTAATTTCGGTTTATAAAGATTCGTGCTTTGAATTTCAATTGAAGATTTCGAGTTTCTTCTACTCATTACCTAAGTTCATGAATTCTTCTTTTTAAAATATGAAATGTGTTCTTGCTAATATTGGTAACTAAATCCACAACTAGGGTTGTGGGAACCATGAGCGATTAACAAAGTATGAATAGTAATTAAGTAATTCTTGAATAGTGTTATTACATGCATTGATAATTCTTTCGTTTAGAAGTCTTTTAACGGTGCGCAACGTTAGAACTCACCTTGTCGCTACTTGTCGAACCAAGGAGGTAGTTAATAAGAAAAGAATTATCAACATAGATTTAGTGTGATACTATCTAATAGTCTAATGTCAATTGGTGCGAGGGTGAAAACTAAGCCATACATTGATGTGATGTCTAATATGAGGTAAAGGTAAGAGTTAGTAAATTATACACACGTAGCCGGACCAAGGTGCGGGGTGAACTTCTCTAGTTTCCGGACCAAGAAATTAGAGATACGTAACTTATCACTTTGCATGTAATACACTAGGAAATGGTTACTATTACTAAGATTACTGCGTTATGAGCTTATGGGGAACACGTACACCCTAATTTCTCTCTCATCTAGATAACAACTAAAGTTTGAATCTTGTTCACTGATTATTCACATAATTTCTAGAATTTATTTCAGAAACCCCCCCCCCCCTTTTTAGCTACACATTTCAGAAATACATTGACTAAACAAATATAATCATGGGTTAAAGTTAAGTCTAAATCATATTCCTCGTGGATCGATTCCAACCTACAAGTTGGGTTCTTTACTTGATAACGATCGCTTATACTTCTTTAGAGAGGTGTAATTTGAGCGTATCAGGGATCCTCACCAATCTGTGATCCTAAGAACTCAGGAGGATTCATCCTAACAAAATCCCGCACTCTAGCTGCAGCTGATCCAACATTAGTATTTGCCGAAATTGGAACCTGCTGATTTTTCTGGTTGGTCACACTCTGAGCCAACAACTAGATAGTGTTCCAAAATTTAGCATTCGAAACTTCTTGATCTGGAACTGGAGTAGTTGCGTTTGCATTCCTTGAATTCACATTCCTTATGTAATTTCTATGAGGAGGCATGATCTGAAACACGTAACGAAAGATTAGAATGATAAGTTGGATCATACCTCACGTATGATAAGAGTAGCAAGAAAATGAAGTTTTCCTAAAACACCTTGTAGCCTCCCTCTCATTAGATGTGGTGCACTTCACAACCATGCAAAGAACTCTACTTAGTGCAACTTTTTAGACATCCTAGGACACTTAAACCTAAGGCTCTGATACCAAGTTTATCACGCCTGAAACTACCTCCAGGACGCGGACACGGGACCTAGGATCATGAGTGACCCCAAGCTAACCCTGCTGGCATATCATAAGCATACTAAATATACTGAAGTAAAGAAATACTGTGCGGAAGCTAAATTATCATGTAAACTGAAATGATAGGGAAATACCCATAAACTATCTAATAAAATAATTCGAGAAGAGTTCAATGACAACTGAAGATAAACTCAAAACTAAAGCTAAATCTAACTATGTCAGAAATAAAGCCTCTACTGACTATAAATACTGGGACATGCCCCAACTAGATCTAGAAAAACTGAAACTAAAGATTACAAGTAGAAAATAGACATGTCAATCGTCCTCGAAGAATGAGGACTCACCACTGATGTTGCTGAACTGAAGATAGGGAACCGATCTATGCGTGTGTCACAACCCAAATCCGGATGTGATGGCACGTGTCCATTTCCCACCAGACACATCAGCCTAACCCAACCATAACGATAGAGAAGTAGAAATACGAGAATAAAAGATAATAAATAAGCGAAAGACTTTAATTAAGACTTAACACTACCCAAAATTTGATTGTCACATGTACAAACCTCTAAATACAGAATTTGAATAAAAATATACAAGTCTCAGAGTATAGTTCTCGAATAGAACAAAACTGAAAGTAAAGATAACTCAAGGGCACGTCTGGAATGAACCGCTACCTCTCGAGTATGTCCCGAAGCTCAATCTGCTAAAGAAAATACTAAGCCGAATCTGAGAGAGCTGTCAACCTACACAATTGTGTAGAAGCAAGGGTGAGTACCGAAAACCACAGGTACTCGCAAGTAACTCTAAACTAAGCAAAACTAGCAGCTACAAACAACTCCTTTCAATCCCAACCGAACCACCGAAACTTCAATCTAGCAGCAAACCAACCAACCTATACTAAACAGATCATATTCAACAGCCAGAACCAACAGTATATCCTCATCAACCTCAGATCAACAAATAAGAGCAAGTAGATCAAATTCCACATAAGAAGGGTAAACCGATACAATCCACACATCACAGACAAAGATAAGGCAAATGCGATGCAAAATGCAATAATGATGTCATGTAGTCGTGATGCATGTCTGTCCTACGATACACATCTGTTGACGTAATCAGTCCGCGCTGAATACTCAAATCAGAACCCATGGGGGCCACACATGGACCATGTATCACCGCCGGAACCAGATCCCATCGGCATCCAAATCGCTAGCCGGAGCTAGTCCATCTCATATATCTCTAGCCGGAGCTAGTCTCAACTGTGTCTCATATCCATCCATCCTCATATCAGTGTCTCAGAACTCATGCAACAGATAGTTCACACATGGGATGAATAATGAATATGCACATGTCATCAATCACAATCATATCACGATCACATCATAGTATTACACATCATCTGTCTCAATCACAACCATATCACGACCACATCATAGTATTACACATCACCTGTCTCAATCACAACCATATCACGACCACATCATAGTATTACACATCACCTGTCTCAATCACAACCATATCACGACCACATCATAGTATTACACATCACCTGTCTCAATCACAACCATATCACGACCACATCATAGTATTACACATCACCTGTCTCAATCACAACCATATCACGACCACATCATAGTATTACACATCACCTGTCTCAATCACAACCATATCACGACCACATCATAGTATTACACATCACCTGTCTCAATCACAACCATATCACGACCACATCATAGTATTACACATCACCTGTCTCAATCACAACCATATCACGACCACATCATAGTATTACACATCACCTGTCTCAATCACAACCATATCACGACCACATCATAGTATTACACATCACCTGTCTCAATCACAACCATATCACGACCACATCATAGTATTACACATCACCTGTCTCAATCACAACCATATCACGACCACATCATAGTATTACACATCACCTGTCTCAATCACAACCATATCACGACCACATCATAGTATTACACATCACCTGTCTCAATCACAACCATATCACGACCACATCATAGTATTACACATCACCTGTCTCAATCACAACCATATCACGACCACATCATAGTATTACACATCACCTGTCTCAATCACAACCATATCACGACCACATCATAGTATTACACATCACCTGTCTCAATCACAACCATATCACGACCACATCATAGTATTACACATCACCTGTCTCAATCACAACCATATCACGACCACATCATAGTATTACACATCACCTGTCTCAATCACAACCATATCACGACCACATCATAGTATTACACATCACCTGTCTCAATCACAACCATATCACGACCACATCATAGTATTACACATCACCTGTCTCAATCACAACCATATCACGACCACATCATAGTATTACACATCACCTGTCTCAACATCAATGTCTGTATCAATCATAGCCTACTCATGCTCTTCTATCCCCTCAATATCAGTTATCACATGACTTATTCAACAAATTCAAGTCACATATAACACATTTAGCTCGTTTTATTCCCCATCTTTCATTTACAACAATTTCAATCAACAAATAAAACCCATCCTCAATCCCCATTACTCCCCAACACAATTAGGAAAGTAGTCATGCGTAGTCTAAGAGTTTTACAAAGTTTGGAAGCCACTTGCCTTAAAACGAACTCCAAAAGTTACTTGACTTGAGCCTTTCCTTTCCGAGTATAATCCGGATCACGATAATCTATTCAAACAATTATTCACAATCACAATTCGAGTCCAATGACACCAAAATCAAGAAATTTAGGGAAAAAGGGCAAAACGGTCCAAAAGTCTCATATCGGAAAACGATACCCAAATCTGGAAATTTTTGATGTAAAATGATCCTTAAAGTATTTGGAAGCTAATGGTGAAAACCAATTTGAAAACGGAGTTGAAATCAATTCACAAACTCAATTTGAAGGAAAATCCACGTTCTTGAAGAAGCCTAAAATATTCGGATCCGAAACCCCGACTCGAAAATGAAATATCTCTTGAAAAACATCTTACCCATGCTTAGATAAGTTCAAATATGAAATTTCATCAAAAACGGAGTTAAGATCGACCTTGAAATTCTCAATTTATCAAACTTTAACTTTACCGGGAAAGTCCAAATTGTACGCGGTTAATATGATGAAAATAATCGATGAATCAATAATTTTATGTTAAAATCAGTTTACCCATAACATAAGGATCGTAAATATACCTTTTTCATCAAAAAGGGAGTCCAAATCGATAAAACCCCAATTTTTCCCAAGAGATTTACGGATAGGAAAAAAAACCAGATAAAGAAATTATGAGAAAATGTCGAATTGAAGATTGAATACTAACCCTCATATTAATTCAAGAAGAAACCCGTAAGAATCACTCCATTCCGATCTCTAGAACTCCCGATATGCTCAAAATACCAAATGAACACAGTCTGAGATTTTTATAACAGTACATGGCTGTTATGCACCAGAAAAACAGCAGTTAATCTTTCACTAAAAAGGCCGTAATTTCCTCATACGATAGTGAAATGACCCGATTCTTTTTTGTAAATGTCTTAAATAATGATACGGACCTGCTCGTTCAATCGGAGCTCAATTTCATGCTCGTTTGCCCAGTCAAATATCATTTCTACTCGGTAAACAATTATTTCTTATTTGCGATAAAAGTCCAATCTCGGGTTAGCGAAAATGCACCAAAATTTGCAGATAAGTCCTATAATTCATGCTCAAAATTTCAGAACCTTCGGAATAATTTTTTGACCTTTAAAACTCATAATGAACCCTTTAGTTGCCACAATTTGCTGAAATAGTGTCAAAGCATCCAAGAAGCTTAAAAGCTCACCCAAAACTCATTTGGCACTTCCCGAACACAAACCAAATATGCTACTAGCTTGAAAATGACATTTCGGACTCAATGAAATTGTTGGAATTTGAATTCGAGGTCTTCTTGACCCGGTATCCAATAAGGCGTCAAGAAACTAACTTTAGGCTCAAAAACTCGAAACGCACTCGGGGCCTCTAAAAATTCAACCAAGACTCATTCTAGACTTAGAATCACTCCCTGAATCCAACGGTGCCCTCGGAATTCCATTTCGAGCACCGGAACCTCGTTTGTTGACCAAAGTCAACTCTCGATCAAAATTTCACAATTTTAGCAACTTAGGACCTCAAATCTTCGTTTTAACTCCAAATTCGACTTCATAAATTCTCACAATCCCGTTCCGACATTCTAAAACTGCTGGAATCGACGGAAATCCGATTCGAGTCTCGAAACTCCAAATGACTCGAAATAGCACTTTTAACCAAACTTTAACTCTTAAAAACTCAACTTTTCATCAATTTTCCTTCAAATCAACTTCAAAAATACAACAATTAGGACTCGGGGCAACTATAGGGAGGGGTAAAACGGTCATTTTATGAAAATTTTCAAAAATGACCTTTAGGGTCATTACAGCGTGATCTGGAAGCTGAGAACCTGAACCTACATTACGAGAAAATGTAGCGTAGAGTCTGCGTCAGTACTTGAAAGGTACTAAGCATGCAGGATAGGATAAAGCTGAACAATAACATAACTAAACAAAGCAATAAAGCAATGATATAATCTGAACATGGTAAGGATACAAAATATACTAAACATGAACTAACTGAATGCAATGACCAAGTTTATAACATGCTTAGACTGAATACTGAACTGATAACATGGTCGATGCAATACAACCTGATTGAACTGTGAGATCTACTAATAACCGACATAAAACCACATGAGCTCAATGTGGAGTCCGATGTATACGCCACATCGAGAGGACCCAATATACCCTGCCAGAGGTATAAAGGCATGATTGGCGTGACCACTAAAATATTGCCCACAGAGGGGACTTACAACCTACGGGGCACGTAGATCTGGGACTTGTAGGTGACTGACCCTAGTCCACTCGGTATTAAGTCTAATCCCAACTGATTATGTAATTTAGCAATTTATAACTGAAATGCTTTGAATTCTGGATAGCTCAAATATTGATACACTAACTGAAAATGCAACATTAATGTACTGATAATGAAGCATTTATAACTGGAGCATGCATAACTAAATAATCTGACCTAGCATGTGCAATTCATTAACTAAAAGAACTACATAGCTAGGGTTCTGAAATTACGAAGGAATTAACACTAAAACATGCTAAAAATCATGATAAACTAATTAGGAACATTAAAGTAACTAATTCATAATTATCTGCTGATATTCTAGAAACCATAGGTCTAGTTGGAAATAATGGAATTAAGAATCTGAGTGAATTCTAGGGACCTAATGGGTGAAAAGAACCCACTAGTGAAATCCCACATACCTGGTGAGAATTCCACGGAGAAATCTTTCGATTTTGGGGCTGGAACTGATGGAACCTTGTTGCGTTCTTGAACTAGGGTTCTTGACCTCTTTCTCCTCTTACGTTCTAATTTTTAAATTTCTTTGATGAATAATCTGACTTGGGTAACGTCTAATTATGTTTCTAGGCTTAAACTGACCAAAACTATGTAGTTTAGGGGTCCAATGCATAGGGAAAAGACCAAACGACCCCTGACTTAAATTCTGTCGGGGTCACCAACAGACTAGACCGACGGACCGTGGGTGGAAACTGTAGGTGACCCATCATCTTTCACTATATAGCCTCACTTTGGATCGGATGATCAAAGGAGATTACATCAGACTTGTTGTTTTCATTTTGAAGTTCAATCACCTTCAGTGTAATTTTCTTAGCTCTCCTACTCAGCGAGTAACGTGACTTCAAATTTGGACACCAACCGTATCTTTCAACCTCAATTCTACCTCGTTGCATTACAGCTGCCACATCTGCAATAGTGGTATCAACACTAGTTAACCAAGCCTTGTCATTTGGAAAATGTCTTTTAAGTTTCTCCGCGCATTTTCCGCTCTTCGCTGCTCCTCACTTCTGATATTCTTCAGGTTCTCAGATTCTTTATCAATGCATCTTATGTTGCTCTTGTAGTAAAATATATACCCAAATCCTCGCGCAACTGGCTACATCAAGCAATCTGTGACTTTTTCCACAAACATAGATAAAGAACTCCATAGCTAGTATAGTTTAGTAATAAGCCTTTTATCAACTCTGAAGTCTGAGCTCTGCTATTGTTTTTTTTTATGCTTTCTAATTCTCTCTTTTTGACTGGTTTTCTTAGTTACTGGGAAGTAAATGTGTGAAACTGGTCGAAATGGAGAATTTGGTATGAAAATGAAATATGAGAGAGCGGAAATGGAGAATTTGGTATGAAAATCAAAAAGCACCAATGTGAGAGAATTTGGTATGAAAACGAAAGATCATAGAGCGGATTGGAAATGAAGAATTTGGTATGAAAATCAAAGAGTAGCAATGTTGGAGAATTTGGTATGAAAATGAAAGCTTAATATAGGTAATGGAGAGTTTGATTGTGTTATTCCAAGCAACAAATTCACAGAGATTTATAAGTTGTGCATTTAGGGTTGAGAATAAGAATAATGGGGTCAAAATAATATCTTTAAAGTGAGAGTATTGATTAGCTAACATTTTAAAGTAGTGAACATCTGATTCCATAGCTTCCTTCACTCAAACTCATGTTAGGACTTCCCAAAATATATGCTTTCTTGCAATGACAGACACTATAAAGAAGAAAAAAGGAAAGTAATTGTTGCTTTTTGGAATTTTTCATTTGCTTGCCAAGTACTCAAAGATCACACTTTGTCCATACATTCTCTCCAACATTTGACAAAGTATATCCTTTCCAGTTTCATTCAATTTGCCTAAGTTTTGGTGGATAGAGATACCTGGTAAAACATATTTTAAATGCTATGCTTACTATAAAATAGGCACTCGGTTTTTTTATGACAAGGAAACTTGCAGTCACTACCCTTATAATAGCCTTCACATATAGGAGACTTGAAACTACACTAGGCAAGTCTCATGTAACCCGATGAAAGATATGTTTTAAGATACGATGACATTTGTGCATAACTCAATCCCAAAAATCAGTTTATGAGGACTCCTTGAGTACATATAAACAAATCACGGGTCTATTACCAACCAATCTATAATACATTTGTTAGTTTTCGATGATAATATTATTTATAATAGTTCAAAAAGATTATCCTTAATAATTGAAATATAGAAATAGTTTCAGAATTTTCTTCTCCGGTATTGGCGACAAAGTCATTTATCTTGTCTTTGTATCAATATAGTCACTCAACTTAAGCCTTGTCTTATACGAAGTACACTCCAATCGAAAAATAAACCATCTTCTTGCACTGAAAATATGACATGGAAGGGGGACCATGAATCAACCTGAGAGGCCAACAACAATAACTACACATTATACTGAGTGAAATCCCATAAGTAGTGTCTGGGGAAGGTGGGTATGTAGCTTACCCCTACCTTGCAAAGGTAGAGAGGTTATTTATGATATATAGACCCTCAACTCAAATAATCCGTATCAAATCAGGTATCAACCGGAATGGCCATTTGAGAAAGTTACAAGAATCTCAACTTATTGGATAGTCTTTTAAGAAGTGAAATCCAGAAAATGAGTCTTTGGCAGAGGTCACTTTGGATTTCATTTTCTTATTTGTTAAGTTATTATTATATCAACAACCTTTTTTTTACAAATGATATTTATATAAAACAAAAAAATCTTTGATCTTTTGTTTACATAGTTCATTTTTCTTTGCCTTCTTCCTACTCTTTTGAGAACATTTGTCGAATCATATTCAAAATGCTTTTTATCTATCAACACTTTTTTTATACTAGTTTCTGGTAACGTGCATTACACGTTGTTCTTTATTATTATGATAATAAATTTTTTATCTATAATAGATTTGAGTTATAAAATGGAAATATTGGTGGAGTCAGGAGTTTTTTTTTTTTTTTTTGAGAATTGGCAACATGTCAGGAGTGAAAATTGTTAACCACTAACTAATAATCTCTTTTAGTGCTTATATGTTATATTCGAATTCAATTTCTATTATATGTTTTTCTCTTTAAGATTGTTATTCCTTTTTCATATTTAAAAAGATAAATTTTAATGTTGTTCATATTTGACTTTTAAGTACTCCTTCATATTAAATTAAATTACCTCATTTGTTAGAATATGTCTTTTCAGCGATTTTCTTGATTTCGTTTACTCGATGTTGTTGAATGAGAAGCATTAGTTATCCTTTTTACCTTGAAAGATAGGAGACTAAAATAAAATATAATTTCAACAAGTCACTGTCAAACTAAAGCTATCAAGGAGGCTCTACTTTGTAAAATACACATGCATTAAGTTATTAAAATCTAATTAAAAATACAATAATCAAATGTTAATCAAATTTATCAAAAATACTCATGCAAAAAATTACAAAATTGTTGGAGAGACAT
The DNA here is from genome assembly GCF_019186545.1 of Solanum stenotomum. NCBI lineage: Eukaryota > Viridiplantae > Streptophyta > Magnoliopsida > Solanales > Solanaceae > Solanum > Solanum stenotomum. The sequence continues at coordinate 45,606,898 of NC_064286.1, read as the reverse complement.
GCCGCATACCTCATTTGTATTGGCGCAATTTCTACTAAAAGTTCTATTCAACGGTTTGCAAAAGCATCACCTCTGGTTTATACCTGAGATTAAAAAATTACATCATAAGTTCATAAAACAAAATTTTAGCAGTATATTTTCATGTGAGAGATCAAACACTTAAACATCAATTTAAGAATATAATTGGAATGATAGCATAAAATGAAAAGAACTAAGCTTGAAAGAACATATGATAAGAGCTTTATGCTCTCTAAACCAAATTCAAATGTACAGTATTGTCATTAGAAGACAACGTGTAAGAGACTTATAGATATAGTGTTTTCTTGAAGAGTTAAAAGTCATTCAACTTTAATGGTGATTTTTTGAAGAGTTAAAAAGTCATTCAAACTTTAATGGTGATTTCTTGAAGAGTTAAAAAATAATTTCAACTTTAATAACTATGCCTCTGACATGTTCTTTTCCCATCATATTTATTTAAGTAGAAATTTGTAATGACCCTAAAGGTCAGTTTTGGAAATTTTCATAAAATGACCATTTTACCCCTCCCAATAGTTGCCCTGAGTCCTAATTGTTGTATTTTCGAAGTTGGTTTGAAGGAAAATTGATGAAAAGTTGAGTTTTTGGAAAGTTGAGTTTTTAAGAGTTAAAGTTTGGTTAAAAGTGCTATTTCGAGTCATTTGGAGTTTCGAGACTCGAATCGGATTTCCGTCGATTCTAGCAGTTTTAGAATGTTGAAACGGGTCTATGAGAATTTACGGAGTCGAATTTGGAGTTAAAACGAAGATTTGAGGTCCTAAGTTGCTAAAATTGTGAAATTTTGATCAAGAGTTGACTTTGGTCAACAAACGAGGTTCCGGTGCTCGAAATGGAATTCCGAGGGCACCGTTGGATTCAGGGGGTGATTCTAAGTCTAGAATGAGTCTTGGTTGAATTTTTAGAGGCCCCGAGTGCGTTTCGAGTTTTTGAGCCTAAAGTTAGTTTCTTGACGCCTTATCGGATACCGGGTCAAGGAGACCTCGAATTCAAATTCCGACGATTTCATTGAGTCCGAAATGTCATTTTCAAGCTAGTAGCATATTTGGTTTGTGTTCGGGAAGTGCCAAATGAGTTTTGGGTGAGCTTTTAAGCTTCTTGGATGCTTTGACACTATTTCAGCAAATTGTGGCAACTAAAGGGTTCATTATTAGTTTTAAAGGTCGAAAAATTATTCCGAAGGTTCTGAAATTTTGAGCATGAATTATAGGACTTATCTGCAAATTTTGGTGCATTTTCGCTAACCCGAGATTGGACTTTTATCGCAAATAAGGAATATATCATGGTTTTTCCCCTTTATTTTAGCCAACAATGAGCATAGTTAGAGTTAACTATGTAGCATGTGATTGAAGTCTATCTTGCATTTGATGGTTTACATGAAAGACTTGGGACAACTGAAATACTTGGGAATAGAAGCAAGTAGAAGAAGAAGGAAATATTTCCATCCCAAAAGAAGTATATCCTTGACCTTCTTAAGGAAACTGAAAGGTCGACAACCTAGCCTTGTATTACTCCAATTGATCCCAATATACAACCAACTAACAAAAGATGGTGATCCCTTCAATATTCTAGAGAGATACAAGAGTTTAGTTGGGAAATACAAGAGATTAGTTTTGAAATTAAACTATCTCACTTTAACTCGCCTGAATATTGATTTTGTAGTAAGTGGTGTTGGTCAATTTTTTTAAAAGAAGGCTCAGTGGAAGGCTGATTTTGCTAGAGTGCAACTGTTTAAAATCTAAAACATCAGGAGATTGAAATCCATAGTTCAATTAATTGGAAGTGTTGAATATTTGCTTTAGAATTGTAAAGTTTTTATCACAGTAGTTTTATTAAAACAGACCTAGTCAACTAGTTAGCCCTTTTAATTAGGAGTTGAATTCTATTTGAATTTTGAATAAATAGTAATTTATAGACTTTAAGAGTTTGGTATTTTCAACAGTACTTTTTGTTTAATTTTAGGTTTAGAAGTTGTACTTTTATTATAAATTGTGTACTTAGATTGCAATGAAAATATATCAATTCAATGTTAATTTATAATCTTTCTTTCTTGTTTTTTATTCTTAGTTTTCCACGAATGACCCTATGTTTTTGATTGTGAAAATTATCAATTATGGGTTGTGAGAATGGAAACTTAATCTTTGGGAAGCCGTGGAAGTGGATAATGAAATTAATCCGCTTCCAAATAGTTCCACCATAGCTCAAATCAAGAGTCACAAGAAAAAGAAAATCACAAAGTCTAAGGCGAAGGAAACTCTGTTTCCTGCTATTTCAACAATTATTTTCACAATAATTATGTCACTCACATCATAAAAAAAAATTGGGATTATATGAAGAAAGAATATGTTGGGTATGAAAGAATTAGATGAATGCAAATATTGAATTTAATAAGAGAGTTTGAGAGACAATAAAAAATACTATGATAAATTGCTTTGCATTATGAACAAGGTAAAATTACTAGGCACTGAATTTAAATATTCAAAAATTGTTGAAATAATCTTGTTACATTGCCCGAAAGATATGAAGTGTGTATAACCATCTTAGAAAATACACAAGAGCTGACCAAGATTACCTTGGTAGAGTGTTAAATTCTTTGCCGAGAAGACTTATGATGCAAGATGTTATCATTGAAGGAGCCTTAACAACTAGCTATAAAACTCATAGCAGGGGTAAAAATTTGAAAAATTACTCACCTTATGAGCACTGTGGAAAAAATGGGTCATCCACCATACAAATATTGGAAAAGTCCAGACGCGAAGTGTAGCAACTGCAATCAGCTTAGCCATAAAGTAGTAATTTGCAAAAATAAATTTGAGAACGACAAAGTAGATGTACATGTGGTCAATCAAGAAGACGAAGACCATCTTTTTGTTGCAACATGTGTCTTAAGTAAGGTTTCAAGAAAATTTTGGCTGATTGATAGTGGTTGCACTAACCACATAACTTATGACAAGAGTTTGTTTAATGAATTAAAACCTACTAAAATATTCATAATTAGGATAGGAAATGGTGACAAGGTTCTTGTTGAAGGAAAAGGAACTGTTGTCGTCAAAACAAGTTCAGGTAATAAAGTAGTTTCAGATTTTCTTTATGTACCTGATATTGATCAAACCATGTTGAGTATTTATCATTTGGTAGAAAAAGGATACAAAGTATCTTTTGAGGATAAGTATTGTTTTATCAATGATGGTGCTGGAAAGGAAGTTGTAAACACTAAAATGAGAGGTAAACATTTTTTATTTGATCTAATGGAAGATGTTTATGTAGAACATGAAAAAGATCACTGGCTGAAAAAATTAGAAGATGATCCTCGAATTGTAAAAGCACAAGCGAAATGTGAACCTTTTAGGTTTAAAGGAGCTTTCAATATTTCTAAAGGAATTAAAGCAATGGAAGAGTAACCTATGTTTCAGGAAAATAAAATAGGTAAGTTTAAATTCAAGATGCAAATGAAGAAGGAAGACATGCCAAAACGATTTAGTACTCAATGGTTGCATTCAAAACGAGAAGTGAATCTTGTTTACTACAAGCCCAAAGATGAATGTATAGATATATTCACAAGATCACTTTCAGATATCAAGTGTGGAGATCCCAAGATAGAAGGCCAAAATTTTGCAATTCCTAAAGCAGTGTTGAAAATTTGCTTTAGAATTGTATAGTTTTTACTGCTGTATTTTTATTAAAATAGACCTACTCAACTAGTTAGCCTTTTAAATTACGAGTTAGATTCTATTTGAATTTTAAATAAATAGTATTTTATAGACTTTAGGAGTTTGGTACTTTCAGAATATCTTTTTGCTTAATTTTAGGCTTAGAAGTTGTAGTTTTATTATAAATTATATTTTTAGACTGCAGTGAAAATACATCAATCTTTCAATGTTAATTTATACACTTCCTTTCTTGTTTTTATTCTTTTCCTGCAATTTCTTCTCTTCTAAAACTAGTAGGAAGGATTTCATAAATGTCTTAATTTAATACTATAACTTTTATCCAAGTTTTAGAAAATCACAACACATACATTAAAAAAGTTCCCCTCTTTTCATCCCCAAATGTTCACATACTAATACCAAAAAGATTAATTATGGAATAGGAGTAGATTGCTAAATTGAAGATCAATACAAATTTGAAACTGTCAATCACAAATAAATAAAGCAATTTTAGTGAATTTACAACTGATGTCTATTGTTAAAATTGACAAGGGAAAGGGTTTAGGGTATTCGTTTCATGAGAAAAACATAAGCAACTTACAATTATAATTAATTAACCGGAGAGAGAGAGAGAGATGGGCAAAAGTTGAGTTTTGACGTCGGAGAGCGAGTTCGATGATGGTGGGCAAAATATCAACTGGGATTAGGTTTCGTTTATGTTACTTTAGTGAATTTGCGCTCTAAAAGTTGAAAATATAAACAAAATTGAGATGTATCATTTATTACCAAAAAAGGTTTGCGATGTATTAATGTAAGTAATTCATAGGAAAAAATACATGAATACACTCATTTGTTATAATTCCTTGATTTTGTCCATAATCAATTTTTCATGTTTTATTTTATTCTCTATAAAAAACATTCTACCTATAACAACAAAATTATTCATTATAGTAGTACATTCTTTGTAAAATTACCTCTCTATTACAATTTACAGTCATACTCAAATATTATGTAATAATATAATAGGGGTTAGTGGGTTGAAGTAGAACAAAGTTCAGATGATATGCCTAAATGAAAATTAGGGGCAAGTTAGAGGAATTGTGTATTTATTTGGCCTAATTAAGATTGTCTAGGGCACAAAGAATCATTCTTATAATTTATTTGATTGTTTTTATGATGACAATAATATGCGATTTGTTCCTAAAAGATGCATGCATAGAAAAATGCTTACATGATATATGCTAGTTGTACGGTCTATTTATTCGGTATGTATATGTCATGAATTGAGTTTACACCCTAGACACGACCAGCCGTCATAAACATTGTTGGTTCCAAGAGAAACCTTGTTTTGGCCTGCTAATAACTAAATACTATAACTGTAACACCTCGGATTACAGAAAGGCTAGAAAGGAGTCAAATGGGCTTGTCAATAACCCAAAAATGGACAATGGAACCCTCCATGGTGCCCTAGATGGGCTGTGTAGGGGACCACTGTCTGTTTGGTTGCTCGTGGTAAGTTCCCAGAACCTGCCCCAGGCAGGTGTCCCTCACACGAACGCCTAGATGGCCCATGATAAGGTTGACGGACCGTCCAATGGGTCATCATGTGGCCTACTCAGAAGGTGTTTCTCCCCTAGTCACTGGTTAAGGACCACATACGTCTAAACGTCCTGGGAAGTTTCACACAGACCGTGAAGTCTTTCCAGATGATCTACTCGGACTCCTTCATGAGAGAGAGATAGATTTCAGTATAAACGTTTTCCCACATACTCGTCCTATGTCTATTCAGCCATATAGAATGGCATCAGCAGAGTTGAAAGAGCTTAAAGAGCAGTCAAAAGACCTCCTTGAGAAAGGTTCTATTTGACCAAGTGTCTCATCTAGGGGAGCTCCGATCTAGTTTGTGAGAAAGAAATATGGTTCCCTTAAGATGGGTATAGATTATCGTCAGTTGAACAAGGTTACCACCAAGAATAAGTATCCTTTTCTAAGGATTGATGATCTTTTTAATCAACTTCAAGGGGCCACCTGTTTCTCTGAGATAGACCTCAGATCTGGCTATCATCAGTTAAGAGTAAGGGAATGTGACATTCCAAAGATAACATTCAGGACCAGTTATGGTCATTATGACATCTTAGTCATGTCCTTTGGTTTGACCAATGCGCCTGCAGCATTCATGGACCCTATGAATAGAGTATTCAAACCTTATTTAGATATGTTTGTTATCGTTTTTATTGATGACATACTAATCTATTCAAGGAATGAAGAAGATCATGCTAGTCATCTCAGAATAGTTCTTTCGACTTTGAAAGATAAGGAGTTGTATGCCAAGTTCTCTAAGTGTGAGTTTTGGCTTGAGTTTGTGGCATTCTTAAGCCACATTATGTTTGGAGAGGGAATTAAAGTTGATACTCAGAAAATTGAGGCAGTGCATAATTGGCCTAGACCCACATCTCCAACTGATATGAGAAGTTTCTTGGGTTTGGTTGGATATTATAGAAGGTTCGTAGAGGGGTACTCTTCTATTTCGTCTCCTTTGCCCAAGTTGAGAGAAAAACTTTCAGGAATTGAAAAAGAAGTTGACTACTGCCCCAGTATTGACCTTACCAGAAGGTACGCAAGGCTTTGTTGTCTATTATGATGCGTCTAGAGTTGGTTTGGGTTGTGTGTTAATGTAGAATCGCAAGGTCATAGCTTATGCCTCTAGACAGTTGAAAGTTCATGAGAAGAATTACCCAACCCATGATCTAGAGTTGGTTGTTGTAGTGTTTTCTTTGAAAATATGGCGTCATTATTTGTATGGGGTTCATGTGGATGTATTCACTGATCACAAAGGTCTTCAACATGTGTTCACTCAGAAAGAGCTTAACCTCAGGCAAAGGAGGTGGTTAGAATTACTCAAGGAATATTACATGAGTAATCTTTACCACCCACGTAAGGCTAATGTTGTTACTGATGCCTTAAGCAGGTTTCTATGGGTAGTACCGCCCATGTTGAGGAAGAATAGAGAGTTAGAGAAAGATATGCATAGACTTGCACGCTTGGGAGTTCAACTAATGGATTCCACAAGAGGTGGAGTCGTGGTGATGAATGGGGCTGAATCATCATTAGTGTTAGAAGTAAAAGAGAAGCAAGACCAAGATCCTTTTGTAACATCTCACAACTAGAAAGAACTAGAAGGAAGTTTAAAATCTGGAAATAGTTATTTTTGGAAACTATAAGGAAATCTGGAAAATTTTAAGTAAGTTAAAGTGAGTTTTTGGTCAACTTCAAATGACCATATCTCCTATCTCAGGATGATTTAGGTGTAGTTCCATATATGGTTGGAAATTTCTTGGAATGATCTTTTCAACGCCGCCAAGTTTGCACGATTCTGAGTTCGTATGAGTGAGTTATTCCTTTTGGAAGTTGGGCTTTTCTAATAAGGAAATGCCCAATCCGGATTTTTGAAGGGTAGTTTGGTCTTTTCCTTACACAATTAATTAAATCCGTTTTTAATAAAATAGTTGGGGTCAAAACTGAGTAAGTTCAGTTTACACTTTTGAGAAATAGAGTTAGGGCTTTTGGAGAAAGAACGCAGGAGAAGAGGAAAAGCAAGATTCGCCAAGAACGATCGATTTTGGCTGCCGATTCGCCAAGGTATGTGAGTCTCTCATAGCGTTGGGTTCATTCACCCATGCGCCAAACATGTTTAGTTCAGCGAAATTTGACCTAAAAGAGTTTGAAAGTTGATGTTCTTGACATGAATTCTTGAATTTGAATGTTGTTCTTGAAATGTGATGAATTGAGAAGTTTCTAAGTTCGTTACGTCGCATTATAAAGTCGTTTCGAGTTAGGTTCTTAGGTATATTTGCTGGGTATCTGTATCTAAAGGTAATTTGAGAAAAAGAACCAAGGTTGGGTGATTGGGGGCTGGAAAACGAAGAAGAAATTTCGTATGGGAGCGCGTCGGGCGACCTATTCCCAAGATTGAAAAATTCTGCTCCGCGTCGTGGAGCTGACACTAGGTGTTCTGCCTCAAAAGACATTTTCGAAACCAAAATTTAATTATGCCTCCACATCACGGACCCACCTTCAAATCTTGATTTTCGGTCTTTTCTCATGTTTAGCTATCTAAAATCATTCCTAAACAACATGAGATATTTCCAAACACCAATCATAATCCTTGAATCCATAATGCAATTCAAGGATCAGTTAAGAGTGAAGACAAGAGCAGTTAAGATCAAAGTCAAGAGTCATGTAAGAGAAGTTCATTTCAAGTTTTCATAAGTCTTTTATAAACGTTTTAACTTTGTTTTAAGACTTAAGTTTTGAAGTTAAGTAAAGAGTGAGAGCAAAGTTCATTTTCTTTAAAATGATATATAAGAACTAACTATTTCCAAGAGTAAATGTTATCACATTTAAGATGAGGGGAAAGTGAGATTTCCAAAAGAGTTTTGAACAACAAAAGGGAACATTGATTCCACGAGAGCTTTTTAAGCGAAGTTTGAGCAATTATCTCAAACGAGAGAAGAAGTTGTTTTAAAAACATATGAGCTAAGTATATTTTGGGAGTAGTATTGAGCACCGATATGGGGACGCGAGTTTATATTAACTCAAGCCTCCATAAACCATGTTGCCATCATGGGCAGAAAAATGATCCTACTTTTTAGATGATTCCTTAGTGCTTTAAGCATAGACTAGTGGATCCATTTAGTAGTTCAGGTTCTATACCGATGGCAAGGTATAGGATGGTCCTTGGCAACCTGAGGTAAAATGTTGTACCATCACTTAGGCTCACAGTAATGGTTGTCGGTTAGAAAATCTCCCAAAGAAGATATATTACTTTCTAAATGAGTGTAGTTAAGTTTGTTATTTCTTTATCTTTAACGAACTGAGATTGTTTTCAGTTGTTTTATAAGCTTTATATATATATCGCATGTGTTTTATTGCTTTATATTGAGTTGAGTATCCTTGAGTTGAGAAGAGCTAGGTAGGTGTTTCTTCCATAATCTCTTTCGAGCGTTTGTTTGTTAGCATTCCAACTCGCATACTCGTATATTCAATGTAGTGATGCCAGTTGGCCTGCATTTATAATGCAGACGCAGGTAACCAGGATCAGCATCCAGTGCCTCATTGATCCAGCTTGAGCTTTCAGAGTCTGTTGGTGAGCCTCCTTGCAATCCGGAGGACTCCTTTATTTGCTTTCTAGTGTTTCAGATGTTAGGATGATCGGGGGTCCTATCTCGACATCCCTCTTCGTTTTAGAGGCTTCATAAACAGTTAGTAGTTCAGTAGTCTTTCATTATCATTCTTATGTTAAAGACTTGGGTTGCCACCTTTGGCCAAGTTGAATGTTTTTAAAACATTCTCAGTTATTTTATTATTCAGTTAAGTTAAGTTAATTGTTCATTATAGATATGAATATTGTCTTCCGCTAAGTTAAGTAAGCTAGGACAAGGGTTCGCTTGGGGCCAATAATGGTCTTCAAGTGCCAGTCCCGCCCAGGGTGTTGGCTCAGAGGGTGACAAACTTGGTATCAGAGCACATAGTTCAAGAGTCCTAGTGAGTCTATGAAGCCATGTATGTAGAGTCCTAGTTATCGGTGTGAAGCACGCCACATCTATAATTATGAGGCTGCAACACTTAGGAAATTATCTCACTTCTTTCACACTCTTTCGTGTGTTAGAGTTTGATCTCTAAAAAGTTTATCCTAATTAGTGCTTGCACGTGTTTTTAGATAATCATGCCTCCACGAAGAGCAGTCAGAGGTCGTCCAGCTAGGAGAAAAGTTGAAGAGCAAGAGTTACCCAATGTACCTGAAGTGCAACCTCAAGGCGAAGTCACCAATGTTGAGTTCTGTGAGGCTATCTAGATGTTGAGACAAGCTGTAACTAACCATGTTAGGCTACAAAGAGTGGCTCGACAAGAAGAGGCTGACACTTCAAGGATTCATGAGTTCTTGAGGATGAATCCTCCAAATTTCACTGATTCCAGCACTACTGAGGATCCAGAGAACTTCATTGAGGAACTGAAAAAGGGTATTCGACGTGATGCATATTGCTGATACTGAGAAAGTTGAGCTAGCTGCATACCAGATGAAGAATGTTGCTAGGACCTGGTTTGATCAGTGGAAAGGGGGTAGATCTGAAGATGTACCACCTTCGAGTTGGGCCTGTTTTGAGGAAGCTTTCTTGGGGCGTTTCTTTCCTCGGGATCTGAAAGAGGCCAAGGTACATGAGTTCCTCACACTTAAGCAGGGTTCTCTAAGTGTTCATGAATATGGGTTGAAGTTCACCCAACTATCCCGTTATGTTTCGGAGATGGTTAAGGACATGAGAAGTAGAATGAGCTTGTTTGTTGCTGGGTTGGGCCGTCTATCAAGCAAAGAGGGCCGGGCAGCAATGCTTATTGGGGACATGGAAATTTCGAGGTTGATGGTCTATGTGCAGCAGGTAGTGGAAAAGAAGCTTAGAGATAGAGAGGAGTTCAAGAATAAGAAAGTGAAGACAGGAAATGAGTCTGGGCAGAAGGGTAGTGTGAATCGTTCGTCCTTTCAAAAGCTAAAGGGGCCTGCACCATCATCTGCTAGTGCACCTGCACATAAGAACAAATGTGAGTATAATGGCAAGAGTTTACAAAAATTTAGAGCTAGACTAGCACAGTCTCAAGGTAGTGTGGCACAAGGAGGTAGTTGGGCTCCTGTATGTGGTAGATGTGGTAGAAACCACTCAGGTAAGTGTCGTGATGGCCAGACAGGTTGTTTCAAGTGTGGGCAAGAGAGACACTTCATGAAAGAATGTCCTAAGAATAAGCAAGGTAGTGGAAATCCAGGCAATAGAGCCCAGTCTTCATTAGTTGCTCCACCAGATAGGGCTGTACCTAAAGAAGCTACTGCCAGTACTGGCGGAGGAGCAAACCGCCTCTATGCAATCACTAGTTGCTAAGAGCAAGAGAACTCTCCAGATGTTATCACTGGTACGATCAAAGTCTTCACTTTTGATGTTTATGCTTTGCTAGACCCAGGAGCAAGTTTATCTTTTGTAACCCCTTATGTTGCAAATAAGTTTGAAGTTATTCTTGAGAAACTTTGTGAACCCATACGTGTTGGGGAGTCTATTCTAGCTGAGCGAGTTTATCGTGATTGTGTTATTTCCATCAATCACAAAGACACCATGGCTGATTTAGTTGAGTTAGACATGGTGGATTTCGATGTCATTCTAGGTATGGACTGGCTTCATGCCTGATATGCATCAATATATTGTAGAACTCGAGTTGTCAAGTTTCAGTTTCCTAATGAGCCAGTCATAGAGTTGTGTAGTAGTTCAGCAGTGCCTAAGGGTCGTTTCATTTCGTACCTTAAGGCGAGAAAGTTAGTTTCAAAGGGTTGCATCTATCACTTAGTCCTAGTTAATGACTTAAGTGTTGAGGTACCTCCTATTCAGTCAGTTCCTATAGTAAAAGAGTTTACCAAAGTCTTTCCTGATAACTTACCCGGAGTTCCTCCTGAGAGAGAAATAGACTTCGGTATAGACATCATTACATATACTCATCCTATCTCTATTCCTCTATACCGAATGGCACCAGTATAGTTGAAAGAACAGTTAAAGGATCTATTAGATAAGGGCTTCATTCGACCAAGTGTCTCACCTTAGGGTGCTTCAATATTGTTTGTGAGAAACAAAGATGGTTCCCTTAGGATGTGTATAGATTACCGTCAGTTAAACAAGGTTACCATCAAGAATAAGTATCCTCTTCCGAGAATTGATGATCTTTTCGATCAGCTTCAGGGTGCTTCCTGTTTCTCAAAAGTTGACCTTAGATCAGGCTATCATAAATTAAGAGTAAGGGAATGTGATATTCCAAAGACAGCTTTCAGAACCAGATATGTTCATTATGAGTTTTTGGTCATGTCCTTTGGTTTGACCAATGCACCAGCAGCGTTCATGAATCTCATGAATAGAGTCTTTAAACCTTATTTGGATATGTTTGTTATCGTCTTCATTGATGACATACTAATCTATTCAAGGAATGAAGAAACTCATGCAAGCCATCTCAGAATAGTTCTCCAGACTTTGAAAGATAAGGAGTTGTATGCCAAGTTCTCTAAATGTGAGTTTTGGCTTGAGTCTATGGCATTCTTAGGCCATATTGTGTCTGGAGAGGTAATTAAAGTTGATACTCAGAAAATTGAGGCAGTACAAAATTGGCCTAGACCTACATCTCTAACTGATATTAAGAGTTTCTTGGGTTTAGCTGGCTATTAAAGAAGGTATGTAGAGGGGTTCTCGTCTATTTCGTCTCCTTTGACCAAGTTGACTCAAAAAACAGTAAAATTTCAATGGTCTGAACCTTGTGAGAAAAGCTTTCAGGAGTTGAAAAAGATGTTGGCTACTACCCCAGTTTTGACCTTACCAAAAGGTACTCAAGGTTTTGTGGTGTATTGTGATGCATCTAGAGTTGGTTTGGGTTGTCTCTTAATACTGAATGGCAAAGTTATAGCTTATGCCTCCAGAGAGTTGAAAGTTCATGAGAAGAATTATCCAACCCATGATCTAGAGTTGGCTGCTATAGTTTTCGCTTTGAAGATATGGCGCCATTATTTGTATGGTGTTCATGTGGATGTTTTCACCGATCACAAGAGCCTTCAATATGTGTTCTCTCAGAAAGAGCTTAATCTCAAACAGAGAAGGTGGTTAGAGTTACTCAAGACTACGCCATGAGTATTCTTTACCACCCAGGTATGGCTAATGTTGTTGCTGATTCCTTAAGTAGGTTGTCTATGGGTAGCACCACCCATGTTGAAAAAGGAAAGAGAGAGTTAGCAAAAGATGTGCACAGACTGGCACGCTTGGGAGTCAGACTTATGGATTCCACAGAAGGAGGTATAGTGGTGACGAATGGGGCTGAGTCATCATTAGTGTCAGAAGTAAAAGGTAAGAAATACCAAGACCCTATTTTGCTTGAATTGAAGGCAAATGTTCATAAGCAAAAAGTATTAGCTTTTGAACAATAGGAGATGGTGTATTGAGATATCAAGGTAGGTTGTGTGTACCAATGGTGGATGGACTCTAAGAGAGGATCATGGAAGAAGCTCATAGCTCCAGATATTCCATTCATCTGGGTTCCACAAAGATGTATCATGATTTGAAAGAAGTGTATTGGTGGAATAGTATAAAGATGAACATTGCAGAATTTGTTGTTAAGTGTCCAAATTGCCAATAAGTTAAAGTAGAGCACCAAAGGCCCAGTTGTTTGGCGCAGAATATAGAACTTCCGAAATGGAAGTGGGAGATGATTAATATGGATTTCATCACAGGCTTGCCAAGGTTTTGCAGACATCATGATTCTATTTGGGTGATCGTCGACAGAATGACAAAATCAGCCTATTTTCTGCCTGTAAAGACTACCCATTCAGTAGAAGATTATGCCAGGTTATATATTCAGGAGGTGGTAAGAATTCATGGAGTTCCAGTCTCCATTATTTCAGAATTTACTGTATAATTCTGGAAATCTTTTCAGAAAGGTTTGGGTTCAAAGGTGAACTTAAGTACTGCCTTTCATCCTCAGACTGATAGACAAGAGTAGCGCACTATTTAGACATTAGAAGATATGTTGAGGGCTTGTGTGATTGATTTTAAAGGGAATTGGGATGATCACCTACCTCTCATTGAGTTTTCTGACAACAACAGTTTTCACTCGAGCATCCAAATGGCTCCTTATGAAGCTCTTTATGGGAGAAGATGCAGATCTCATATTGGATGGTTTGAAGTTGGTGAAGCAGGGTTGATAGGACTAGATTTAGTTCATCAAGCTATGGAGAAGGTGAAAATAATTCAAGAGAGATTGAAAACAACACAGAGTCGTTAGAAATCCTACACTGATGTTAGGAGAAGGGTGTTAGAGTTTGAGGTAGGTGATTGGGTATATTTAAAAGTTGCACCCATGAAGGGTGTTATGAGGTTTGGTAAGAAGGGGAAGCTTAGTCCCCAGTATATTGGACCTTATAGAATTGCCAAGAGGATTGACAATGTAGCTTATGAGTTGGAGCTACCACAGGAATTAGCAGCGGTTCATCTGGTGTTTCACATCTCCATATTGAAGAAGTGCATGAGCGATCCTTCATTGATCATATCAACTGAAAATATTGAGATCAAGGATAGCTTATCTTATGAGGAGATTCCGGATCAGATTCTAGATCGCCAAGTTTGCAAGTTGAGAACAAAGGAGGTTGTGTCAGTCAAACTCCTTTGGAGGAACCAATTTGTTGAAGAAACTACGATGTTGAAGAGGATATGAAGAAGAGATATCCACATCTCTTTGAAACCGGAGAAAATACAGACCAAGGTACTAATTTTCTTCTTAGTACTATCTAAATTATGAGTGAGCGTGTTCTTTGTTTGAAATTTCTTTTGGGATGTTTGAGCTTGATGTTACCACCCTTAGCTTAGTAAGAGTAAATCTCATTCGAGGACAAATTTTCCCAAGGGGGAGATATTGTAACATCTCCCAACTAGAAAGAACTAGAAGGAAGTTTAAAATGACCATAACTTCTAGCTCAGGATGAGTTAGGTGTAGTTCCAACTATGGTTAGAAATCTCTTGGAATGATATTTCCAACGCCACCAAGTTTGCGCGATTCCGAGTTTGTATGAGTGAGTTATACCCTTTGGAAGTTGGGCTGTTCGAATAAGGAAATGCCCTATCCGGATTTTTGAAGGGTAGATTGGTGTTTTCCTTACCCAATTAATTAAATGCATTTTTTAATAAAATAGTTGGGGTCAAAACTGAGTTAGTTCAGTTTACACTTTTGAGAAATAGAGTTAGGGATTTTGGAGAAAGAACGCAAGAGAAAGGAGAAGAGGAAAAGCAAGATTCGCCAAGAATGATCGATTTTGGTTGCGGATTCGTCGAGGAATTCGCCCTACAAGGTATGAGGTCTCTCATAGCGTTGGGTTCATTCACCCACGTGCCAAACATGTTTACTTCAGCGAAATTTGACCTAAAAGAGTTTGAAAGTTGATATTCTTGACATGAATTCTTGAATTTGAATGTTGTTCTTGAAGTGGGATGAATTGACAAGTTTCTGAGTTTGTTACGTCGCATTATAAAGTCGTATCGAGTTAGGTTCTTAGGTACATTTGTTGGGTATCTGTATCTAAAGGTAAATTGAGAAAAAGAATCGAGGTTTGGTGATTTGGGGCTGGATAACGAAGAAGAAATTCCGCATGGGAGCGCGTCATGCGACTTGTTCCCAATATTGAAAAATTCTGCTCCGCATCATGGAGCTGACACGAGGTGTTCTGCCTCAAAAGGCATTTTCCGAACCAATATTTAATTATGCCTCCGCGTCGCGAACCCACCTTCAAATCTTGATTTTTGGTTTTTTCTCATTTTTAGTTATCTAAAATCATTCCTAAACAACATGAGATCTTTCCAAAGACCAATCATAATCCTTGAGTTCATAATTCAATTCAAAGATCAGTTAAGAGTCAAGACAAGAGCAATTAAGATCAAAGTCAAGAGAAGTCAAGTGTCAAGTAAGAGAAGTTCATTTCAAGTTTTCATAAGTCTTTTACAAACGATTTAACTTTGTTTTAAGACTTAAGTTTTGAAGTTGAGTAAAGAGTGAGAGCAAAGTTCATTTTCTTTAAAATGATAAATGGGAACTAAGTATTTCCAAGAGTAAATGTTTTCACATTTAAGATGAGAGGAAACTGAAATTTCCAAAAGAGTTTTGAACAACAAAAAGGAACATTGATTCCAAGAGAGCTTTTTAAGCTATGTTTGAGCAATTATTTAAAACTAGAGAAGAAGTTGTTTTAAAAACATATGAGCTAAGTATATTTTGCGAGTAGTATTGAGCACCGATATGGAGACATGAGTTTATATTAACTCAAGCCCCCATAAGCCATGTAGCCATCATGGGCAGAAAAATGATCATACTTTTTAGATGATTCCTTAGTGCTTTTTAGCATAGACTAGTGGATCCACTTAGTAGTTCAGGTTCTATACCGATGGCAAGGTATATGACGGTCCTTGACAACGTGAGGTAAAATGTTGTACCATCACTTAGGCTCATAGTGATGGTTGTCAATTAGAGAATCTCCCACATAAGTTATATTACTTTCTAAGTGAGTAAAGTTAAGTTTGTTATTGATTTATATTTAACGAACTAAGATTGTTTTCAGTTGTTTTATAAGCTTTCTTTATATATCACATGTGTTTTATTGCTTTATATTAAGTTGAGTATCTATGAGTTGAGAAGAGCCAGGTGGATGTTTCTTCCATAATCTTTTTCGAGCATATATTTGTTAGCATTCCAACTCGCATACTCGTACATTCAAGGTACTGATGCCAGTTGGCCTGCATCTTATTATGATGCAGACGCAGGTAACCAGGATTAACATCCAGCCCCTCGTTGATCCAGCTTGAGCATTCAGAGTCTGTTGGTGATCCTCCTTGCATTCTGGAGGACTCCTTTATTTGCTTTCTAGTCTTTCAGATGTTAGGATGATCGAGGGTCTTGTCTCGACACCCCTCTTTGTTTTAGAGGCTTCATAAACAGTTAGTAATTCAGTATTCTTTGCATTATCATTCTTATGTTAAAGACGTGGGTTGTCACTTTTGGTCAAGTTGAATGTTTAATCTTTAAAACATTCTCAGTATTTTTATTATTCAGTTAAGTTAAGTTCATTGCTCATTATAGATATGAATATTGTCTTCATCTTAGTTAAGTAAGCTAGGCCAAGGGTTCGCTTGGGGCTAGCAATGGTCTTCGAGTGCCAGTCCTGCCCATGGTGTAGGCTTGGTGTGTGACACCTTTATTTCTTGAATTAAGGCAAGTGTTCATAAGCAAAACGCGATGGCTTTTGAATAAGGGAGAGATGCTATTTTGAGGTATCAAGGTAGATTGTGTGGTTGATTTCAAGGGTAATTGGGATGATCACCTACCTCTCATTGAGTTTGCGTACAATAATAGTTACCACTCTAGCATCCATATGGCTCCTTATGAAGCTCTTTATGGGAGAAGATGCAGATCTCCTATTGGATGGTTTGAGATTGGTGAAACTGGGTTGATAGGACCATATTTAGTTTGTCAATCTATGAACAAAGTGAAAGTTACTCAAGAGGGATTTAAAATAACCTTGAGTCGTCAAAAATTCTACACTGATGGTAGGAGGAGGGAGTTAGAGTTTGAAGTAGATGATTGGGTGTACTTAAATGTTTCACCCATGAAAGGTGTTATGAGATTTGGTAAGAAGGGGAAGCTTAGTCCCCGATATATTGGTCCTTACATAATTTCCAAGAGAATTGGCCAAGTAGCTTATGAGTTAGAGCTAGCAGAAGTTCATCTGATATTTCATATTTCCATGTTGAAGAAGTGCATGGGTGAGCCTTCATTAATCATACCAACTGAAGATATTGGGATCAAGAATAGCTTATCTTATAAAGAGATTCCGATTCAGATTCTAGATCGCCAAGTTCGCAAGTTGAGGACTAAGGAAGTAGCATTAATCAAAGTCCTTTGGAGGAACCAATTTGTTAAGGAAGCTACTTGGGAAGCTGATGAGGATACGAAGAAGAAATATCCACATCTCTTCGAATCTGGAGAAATTCCATATCAAGGTACTAATTCTCTTCTTAGTACTCTTTAATTTATAAGTTGGCATGTTGTAATTGCATTGCTTGTTGGGTATTGAGTTGAATGTTAGATATTACACCCTTAGCCTAGTAAGAGTAATCTCATTCGAGGACGAATGTTCCCAATGGGGAGATATTGTAACATCTCGCAATTTGAAAGAACTAGGAAGAGTTAAAATTGGAAATAGTTGTTTTTGGAAAGAATGTGAAATCTGGAAATTTGCTCAAGTTAAGTTCAAAATGAGTTTTGGGTCAACTTCAAATGACCATAACTCCTAGCTCAAGATGTGTTAGGTATGTTTCCAGATATCATAGGAAATATCATGGAATAATCTTTCCAACGCCGCCGAGTTTGCGCGATTTCGAGTTTTTATGAGTGAGTTATGCCCATTGGAAGTTGGGTTGTTCAAAAAAGGAAAGTCCAATTCGGATTTTAGAAGAGCATTATGGTCTTTTCACCACCCACTTAATTAATTTAGTTTTTGGTAATTAAGTTGGGGTCTAAACTGATTGGATTCAGTTTACGCTTTTGAAAAACAAGTTAGGATTTTGAGAGAAGAGAAAAGAAGAGGAGAAGGAGCAAGGAATCGTCAAGTTCTTGAAGCTAGGCTCGCGGATTTCATCTAGGGGTGATCCCTATGAGGTATGTGAGTTCACATAACATTGGGTTCCTTCACCTACGCGTCAAACATGTTTAATTCAGCATGAATTAGTCCTAAAATGTTGAAAGTTTAAATGTTCTTGATGTTTATTCTTGAATTTACTTTCGTTCTTGAATTGGGATGAGATTGAGGAGTTTCTTGAGATTATAGAGTTGTTTTGAGTTAGGTTCTTGTGTACATACACTAGGTACCTTAATCTAAAGAGAATTTGAGAAATATAGTCGAATTTAGGTGAATTGGGCTAGAAAATGAAAAAGGAAAAAGTTGGACAAGGAACAAGTACGAGGTCCGTGTCGTAAACTTGTTCCTCAGATTTGGGAAAAGTCTCTTCGCGGAGGGGAGCGGTCACGGACCGTCCTACCTCAAAAATTATTTTTGCGACCAAAAATTTAAATATACCTCCGCGTCGCGGACTAGTTCCAGGTATTGATTCCTGAATATCATAGCATGATAAAATAAGTTTATATTAGTTATTGTATACTAGAATTATTTGAAGCATGTTTCTAGTTTCCAAAATATAAATAACTCAATATCACAAAAATTGATAACGATAAATTAGATCAATTAATAGATAATATATCTAAAGTAGAATATAAATAAATTTAATATTTAAACATACAATGAATAACGAGAATAACGAATATAGACAAAAACCTACGCCCCAATATTTATCCATAGTTCTTCCATAGCTCTGATATTAATATCCATTTTTTGTGATATTGAGTTGTTTATATTCTGGATATAATTTATTTAATTTTCTTCTTATTTTTCTTATTTTTCTACTAATATATTTCTTTTTATCCACAACACTAATACCATTTTTTGGGCTGAATTCGTCATGCTTTTAGGTATAGAAGGCTTTATCATAATATTCTTTTTTCAAGGGTATTAATCTGATTATTTATTTTATATTTTCTAGAATATATTCTATATATTGTATATCTTGGGTTCTTTGATATATTTTTATATTTTCTTTTATTAGGTCTCCTAATAAGATTATATTTTCAATAGTTGTTTGCCTATATTGGAGGTATTCATAGTTTATCATTAGTCTGAATATTCTAATTCTAGATCGCTAATATTAATTCGTTATAGGTCTATATCTATTTCATCTATTTCATACCGGGTTTGGGTCGCTAGTTCTAATTCTTCAAAGTTAAATAGATTGCAAATATACCAAAGATAAAATATTTAACTTTGAAGAACTAAAACTAGCGACCCAAACCTGGTATTAAATAGATATAGACCTAGAACGAATTAATATTACCGATCTAGAATTAGAATACTCAGATTAATGATAAACTACGAATACCTCCAATATTGGCAAGCAACTATTGAAAATATAACCTTATTAGAAGACCTAATAAAAGAAAATATAGAAATATATCAAAGAACCCAAGATATACAATAAATAGAATATATTCTAGAAGATATAAAAAAAATAATCAGATTAATACCCTTGAAAAAAGAATATTATGATAAAACCTCCCATACCTAAAAGCATGACGAATTTCGCCTCAAAAAATGGTATCAGAGCTAGTGGTATCAGAGTTATGATATCATAGCTCTGACAAAAAGCAAATACTGACAAGATAAAAGAAAAATAATGTTGCATGTCTTATTTTAAAAATAAGTTAGTGGATCATTAATAAGTTATGTAAATTAGTGCAGACAAGTGTAAAGTGGTAGTTATACTCTATTGGTGGACAAATGTAAAGTGATAGGTATGGTAGGTGTACATTATAAGTGGATAAGTGTAAAGTGGTAGCTGTTCATTATTAAAGTAAAGTAGTATGCAGTAAATGAAAAGTAGAAATAGTATAAGACATATGTAAAGTAAGTAGAGGCATCTCTACTTGTATAAATAGAGAGTTATTAGGCACATCTAAAGCAAAACTTTCTCGACGGAAAGCAAGCCTCTTTGTAAACAAAATATTTCAATAGAATATCAAGTTTCCAATCTAAGATATGTATCAAAACACAACAGAAATTACACTCATAGAAAAACAGGTATATCTATTTATGATTATGCATAGCTAAATCTATTGATTCCTGAATATCATAGCATGATAAAATAAGTTTATATTAGTTATTACATACTAGAATTATTTGAAGCATGTTTCTAGTTTACTAATATGGGGAAAAAAAGGAAAAACTTTCAGAACTATGTCATCCTAATGTTGAAACAGTAGGTAAAGAAAGCGGTGAGGGAAGTAAACAAAGATGAGGCGCTGTTTAGAAAGAAAGTACCTTTGAAAGTGTGGTGTTAGTAGTGACGTGAAAGCACAGCTGAAAATAATCTACTTTACAGTAATCTAATATGAATAATATTTACTGTGCATATGATATAAGAAAATTATTGATTAAACAACAGAACATCAATATGGCTATTTACCTACATAATAAAATGATATTAACTTATGAAACATTGATTTTATATATTCTAAAAGCTATAGAAATAATTGAATTAAGAAGAATAATATGAGATAAAATATTTAACTTTGGAGAATTAGAACTAGCGACTCAAATCTGGTATGAAATAGATATAGACCTAGAACGAATTAATATTAACGATCTAGAATTAGAATACTCAGACTAATAATAAACTACGAGTACATCCAATATTGGCAAGCTACTATTGAAAATATAACCTTATTAGGAGACCTAATAAAAGAAAATATAGAATTATATCAAAAAACCAAGATATACAATATATAAAATATATTCTAGAAAATATAAAAGAAATATTCAGATTAATACCATTGAAAAAAGAATATTATGATAAAGTCTTCTATACCTAAGAACATGACGAATTTCTCACCAAAAAATGGTATCAGATCTAGTGGTATTTGAGCTATGGTATCAGAATTATGGTATCATAGCTCTGATAAAAAGCAAATACTGACAAGATAAATGAAAAATAAAGTTGCTTGTCTTATTGTAAAAGTAAGTTAGTGCTTAGGAATATGTAAATTAGTGCAGACAAGTGTAAAGTGGTAGATATACATTATTAGTGGATAAATGTAAAGTGGTAGGTATGATAGATTTACATTATTAGTGGACAAGTGTAAAGTGGTAGGTGTGCATTATTAAAGTAAAGTAGTATGCAGTAAATGAAAAGTAGAAATAGTATAGAAAAGATGTAAAGTAGGTACAGACATCTCTACTTGTATAAATAGAGATCCATTAGGCACATCTAAGGCAAGACTTTCTCGACGGAAATCAAGCCTCTTTGTAAACAAAATATTTCAATAAAATATCAAGTTTCCAATCTAAGATATGAATCAAAACACAACAGAAATTAAACTCATAAAAAAACAGGTATATCTATTTATGATTATGCGTAGCTAAAACTATTGATTTTTGAATATCATTGCATGATAAAATAAGTTTATATTAGTTATTATATACTAGAATTATTTGAAGCATGTTTCTAGTTTACCAACATGAAAAAAAAAAAGGAAAATCTTCCAGAACTATGTCATCCTAAGGTTGAAACCGTAGGCAAGGAAAGCCGTGAGGGGAGTAAACAAAGTTGAGGCGCTGTTTAGGAAGAAAGAACCTTTGAAAGTACGGTGTTAGTAGTGACGAGAAAACAAGATTGAAAATAATCTACTTTATAGTAATCTAATATGAATAATATTTATTGTGCATATGATATGAGGAAATTATTGCTTAAACAACCGAATATCAATATGGCTGCTTACGTACATGATAAAATGATATTAACTTATGAAACATTAATTTTATATATTCTAAAAGATATAGAAATAATTGAATTAAGAAGAATAATATGAGATAAAATATTTAACTTTGAAGAATTAGAACTAGCGACCCAAACTTGGTATGAAATAGATATAGACCTAGAGCGAATTAATATTGACGATCTAGAATTAGAATACTCAGACTAATGATAAACTATGAATACCTCCAATATTGTCAAGCAACTATTGAAAATATAACTTTATTAGGAGACCTAATAAAAGAAAATATTGAAATTTATCAAAGAACCCAAGATATACAATATATATAATATATTCTAGAAATGAATAGTAGTAAATAGTAGTGGACATGTGTAAAAAATGTGTTAGGATAAGTATTTAGAATATTAAATTTGTATGTCTATATATAGACTTAGTAGTAAACATTGTAAAAGCAGGCAATGCCTAATATATAAAACTTTCTTTCAAAAAACTCTCTCAACTAAAAATTTAGTATTTAGATAAATGGAGCAAAAATCTGAAATCCAATTAGATATTTCAGAAAGCATAGCTAAGCAAGAGGCAAAGGTATATTGTTCAAAAAATATGCGGAACTAATTTCATATATTCCTGAATATCATATATATAATTGAATAAATTTATGTTAGTTATTATGTATTAGAATTATTTGAATCATGATTTCTAGTTTATTAGCACACTAGAAACAGGGAGAAAACTTCTATACTATGCCATCCTAATGTTGAAACCGGTAGGCGAGGAAGCCGTTTATGGGAGTAAACAAAGTTGAGGTGCTGATAAGAAGAAAGTATCCGCTAAAGTACGATGCTAGTAGTGACAGGAAAACATGATAAAGATAATCTAGTTCATAATGATCTAATATGAATTTAATCAATTATGAATATGATAGGAAGGAATAATTTGAAATAAAAAACCTGCATAATAAAGAACATGACTACATACATGCATAATGAAATGATAAAAAACTACGAAACTTTAATCTTATATGTACTTTAAAATATAGAAATAATCGAATTAAGAAGAATAATATGGGAAAAGATATTTAATGACTACGAATCAGAA